>NC_050576.1:239409823-239494823 GCF_011100635.1 Trichosurus vulpecula
GGGAAGGTATATATAGAATCTATATTAGACTACATACTGTCTTGGGGGGGAGAGGGGAGAGGTGGGAATGGAAGAAATTTCAAACTCAAAACATGTAGAACTGAGTGTTGTAAACTAAAAATAAAAAATCTAATTAAAAAAAAGAATGGCTATTTGAAAGCAAACATATTCCCACCTTATGCTGATTCAGTATTCAATTGGATCTGTGACCACCTCAATGTGGGCTGTCCATTCAATAGATCACCACCCTGCCACACCTATCCATCCTGCCAGAGACTTTTTTTTTGAAATACTCCAATTAGTTTGATAGAAGACATCCATACAACCTGCTTGGTTGGGATGTTCTTCTTTTTCTCTTGACATTGTTAAGATTCCAGTGGAACACTTTGACCACCCATTGGTTATCTTCCATGCTTGCCATAGAGACAAATTTTTTTTCTTTGTTGAATTTACATTTCTTTGCTGCTATAATTTGCTACAGTTTTTTTTTTTTTAATGCTCATCCAATCAATAGTCTTCTTGTTGTTGTGCTCTTCTTCCTTATCTGCAACAGAAAGAGGTTGGTCTAGATGAATTTTGTTGCCTCAGCCTTAAATATTGTGTTCCTAATCATAGCAGAGATAAATTTTTATTCAAGATGAAATGTTCTTGCAAATGTCTTCTGTCAAAGTAGAATTTTACTTTAGAATATTTAGATTCCAGGAATCAAAATACTAGTGTTGTTTCTTCTTAATTTATTTACATTTGCTTCCCTGGTACCTAGGGGATTTTTCATTTGGCCAGGAGTAAAAGAAATTATTTCCAAAATATAAAAGAGTTACGATCTTAGCATTTTGTGAAATCCCACAAACAATAAGGTTCTTTAAATACTGGTTAATTTAGGTGTATAGTATGGAGATTTAGATGCAAATACATAGAGATAGACTCATCAAACTTCATTCCTAATTAATCTGACATAGACCAAGACAAGTCAAGATCTATATATATTTTAAACGAACTTCATCAGACAGGGGTCAACAGGCTTGCAAGAAAGAAAATTTCCAGAGAGCCCCTTGGGTCCACATGTTAAGCAGTTTAAGCATTTGCAGGAGGATATGCAAATGGAAAGTCTGGAAGCTGTCAAGTCTGGACAGTGAAGAGACTTGCACCAAGAGAACAAATGAAAGAAACAGTGCTGCCAGAGTCTGTCTGCTTGAAGATGAGGTCAAATTTTAAAAGTCAAGATACTGCCTAAATGGTAGATAAGATATTAGGGTCAATTGAAGGCACGCATATTTGGGAAATAGGTTGGGGGGAAGGGGAAAAGGAAACGGGCACTTCCAAACCTCAAGGTCAATACATACCAATCAAAGGGGCCCAGGTGGATAAATTGTAGTAGGGAAGAACTGAGTCCATGGACTTCCTTAGATTACCATGGGTTATGTTTTGAGAGTCATATTTCAGAATCATTTTCCCCAGAACTTCCTGTTGAACTTATTAGCTAAGGGTGATCTACATAGGGAACACATGTCAGAAACAGAATTCTGAATAGGAACTCTAGCAACTGGAATACATATACTTTAGGGTCTTGGATGTGGCTTAGGTACACAGCCTGGGGAAAACACTTCAACTCATTCCTTTACCTGGACTCATCTCAGTACCTGGACAATGCGACTGCCCCACTTTGACTCTTATAAAGCATAATGGCCTGAGAGCCCCTTGGTGGAAAATAGATCACTCTTCTTGGAGAAGGCACCCAAAATAGACTTTTTCCACAGATGAAAAGTAATATGAGAGACTGATCATACAAACTATCTGTCCAAGAAGGGTGCTGCCACTTTACCTAGAGAAGTGGCATCTTTGTAGTAGGACTCTGTCTACAGGTCTTATAATCAATCTGTTGGGGACATGGAATATCCTTCATAGTTCCATTATGGGATAGAGAACTGCTAAAAGTAGGATTTTAACATTCCTAAGAACTGCATTGAAGTAAAGCTTCCTTTGAATGTATGAAATACATGAAGTCATTTAAAAACCTCACAGGAAAATAAAGAGATGTAGAAAATGTTTCAAATTCCTATGAACATAGTCTAGTTATTGACTTTTTCATCAACATCCCTTTAGAGGGCCTTGATCTGATGTTCCAGAGGCCCCATCGTATTCAATACTCTAATGAGTGTAATGTAGCCTCATCCTTTGCTCACCATGAAGAAAGAGAAATAAATAATGTCTGACAAATTCAGCTGGGAGTTTTAGGAGAAAACGGAATGATCCTGTGTTAGAAGACAAGAAAAATAACTGTTTTTTTCTCTAGATAGAATCTTTCTCTGTCTCTCCATGTCCATGTCCATCTTCATCTCTGTTTGTGTATGTATGTGTATATATATATACATATATACATGTATATATACACATACATATATTTGTATATATGTATACACAAATATATTTACATGTCCACACATATACATGAGAGAGAATAAATTGTACTTTCATTCTTTATGTTGCTTTGATATATTACATTAGGCTCATTATAACATGCAGCTGAGAAAGCAGTCTGTGGAATCAGTTAATAAATATAATAATGAAAAAAAACAGAATTAAGATAATGAGTCTGACTCAGAACTCAGGAATAATATAGATCACAGATTTAGAGTGGGGAAAGAGCATCTTGTCCAAGCCCTTCACATTAAGCCCAGTGAGATTGCGACTTCTACTTGATCACACAGGTAGTAATAAGTGGCAGAGGTTTTATTTGAACTCATATCTCCTAACTTCAAAGCCAATGTTTTGTATTTTTCTCCCCTGTCACACTAAGCTTATGAATTATATTTGAGAAATAATGAAGTTTTCAATAAATCTAAATTTCCAAGTGCTATAGAGGACCATCTCCTTAATGGGACTATGGTTGGGAACATGCTTTATGCCATAAATTAAAGACCATCATGGTGTCAAAAGAGGCAGCAGGTTTCAATCAAAATAATGATGGATATTAAAAAAATATAGGAAACAATTATGAATAGTGCAAATATAAAGACTAAAATGTTCAGAGCTTTTTATTTAGATATACCATTGATAAACAGGTACTACCAGGAGGTCACGGATGAAAACAAAGTTTTCCTATACAACAAAATATTTATCATGTCTTTTTTGAGGTAAAAAGTAATTGGACAAATTGGATGTCAAGTGATTGGAAAATGTCTGAAAACATTTTAGATGAAGGTATTAGAATATGATTATAAACTTAGACTGTGATAATATAAAGAGGCATAGTGAGATTTATATGAACTGACACAGAGGGAAGCAACCAGATCCAAGAAAATAATATATTCTGTGTATACAGCAATAGAAAAAGAAAAAACATGAACCAGGAAATAATTGAAAATGAAAATTGTGAAATTACAAAGAAAAAGCTTTACCTGAAAAAATGAAAAATGAGAAGATAACTCTCCTTACTCGTTTGAAGTGATAGGAGGTTGGTCAATGGATATGGAACATTGAATGTAGTGTGCTATATTCTTCAATGTAATGAAGATTTGATAATATTTTCTTTATTTTATGTGTAAATTCATCAATTAATTTAGTCATGTATTTATTTATCTTTGCTATAAAGGGTTGCTCCTTGCTAGAGAGAAGAAGAAAAAATAAACAGGGAAATAAGGTTATGCATAAACAAACAAAAAGGATGCCAATTTGTTTGTTTATTTTTGTTTGCTTATTCATTTATCTGTTTGTTTATTTATTTATTTATTGTTGAGAGCCTGGGATTTTGAGTGAGAGAGCCATGGTTTGAATTCCAGCATTGCCATATTATGTATATAAACTTAGGTAACTGGCCTCTCTGGGCCTCAGTTTCCTCATTTATATAATTAGTTCATTGTATTAGATAACATCTAAGATGCCATCTAGCTGCAAATTCTTGTTCTTGAAAGAATAAAAATAACAAATAAAACAAAGGAAATGGGAAAGATGCCTGATAGCTGTTAGGAGGTTGCTACATGTTGCTAATAATTTGCAAATAAGGAAGAGACATGTAGGCGGAGCCAAGATAGTGGCTGGAAAGGAGGGACATGCCTAAGTCTCTCCCCCAGGACCTTCCAAACACCTATAAAAATGTCTCTGAACAAATTTTAGAACTACAGAACACACAAAATAGCAGAGGGAAGCAGAGCTCCAGCCCAGAATGGCCTGGATGGTTGCTGGGTAAGGTCTATCACAACATGTTGGGAGCAGAGCAGAACCCAGCATGGGCTGCACTTGGACCAACCACACCGGGAGCTGGGCAGAACAGGCACGACACCCTGAATCAGTGAGCTGTGGCAGTTACCAGACTTCTCAACTCACAAACACCAAAGACAACAGAGAAGGTTAGTGGAAAAAAAAAAAAAACTGTGGGGACAGAGGGAAAGCAGTTCATGGTTCAGCCACTGTCCCGGAGGCAGTGGAATTGGTGCATCTCTGAGGACAGAACTACAACTGCAGTTGCTTCTGGCCCCAGGCCCACCTGGTAGGAGGAAATAAGTGGGGGATCTGAGTGGGAGTGCAGAGCCTGCTCAGATCCAAGTCGTGGTCCCGATTGGCAGTTCTTGGGGGAAGAGGAGCACTGGTGTGGGAGAGGTTGCTGTGTAGAAAAAGCTCTGAAAACAACAGTGCAGCCCCTCAAGCTTGGGACAAAGCTATATTCTACAAGCAGTCATACCCCAACGAAAAACTTAAGGGTCAAGTAGTTGGCTGGGAGCATGGCCAGGCAGTGAAAATGGACTCAGATTTAGACACAGACTTTAGAACTTTTATTTAGTGACAAAAGAAGACCAAAACATACAACCAAAAGAAGTCAACAAAGTCAAAGACCCTACATCAAAAGCCTCCAAAAAACACATGAACTAGTTTCAGGCTGTGGAAGAGCTCAAAAAGGATTTGGAAAAGCAAGTAAGAGAAGTAGAGGAAAAATTAGGAAGAGACATGAGAGTGTTGTGGGAAAACCATGAAAAACAAGTCAATGACCTGCTAGAGGAGACCCAAAACAATGCTGAAGAAAATAACAACTTAAAAAATACACTAACTCAAATGACAAAAGAGCTCCAAAAAACCAATGAGGAGAAGAATGCCTTGAAAGGCAGAATTAGCCAAATGGAAAAGGAGGTCCAAAAGACCACTGAAGAAAATACTACCTTAAAATGAGATTGGAGCAAGTGGAAACTAGTGACTTTATGAGAAATCAAGATATTATAAAACAGAACCAAAAGAATGAAAAAGTGGAAGACAATGTGAAATATCTCATTGGAAAAACCACTGAAATGGAAAATAGATCCAGAAGATATAATTTAAAAATTATTCGACTACCTGAAAGCCATGATCAAAAAAAGAGCCTAGATATCATCTTTCAAGAAATTATCAAGGAGAACTGCCCTGATATTCTAGAGCCAGGGAGTAAAATGGAAATTGAAAAAGATCCAGAAAAGAATACTCCTAGGAACATTATTGCCAAATTCCAGAGCTCCCAGATCAAGGAGAAAATACTGCAAGCAGATAGAAAGAAACAATTTGGGTACTGTCGAAACACAATCAGGATAACAGAAGATCTAGAAGCTTCTACATTGAGGGATTGAAGGGCTTGGAATATAATATTCCAGAGGTCAATGGAGCTAGGATAAAACCAAGAATCACCTACCCAGCAAAACTGAATATCATGCTGCAAGGCAAAATATGGATTTTCAATAAAATAGAGGACTTTCAAGCTTTCGCAGTGAAAAGACCAGAGCTGAATAGAAAATTTGACTTTCAAACAAAAGAATAAAGAGATGCATGAAATATATCTATATCTATGTCTATATGTATATACATGCATATACATGTATATACATGTATATATATATATATATATATATGTGTGTGTATATATATATATATAGACAGAGGGCACAGGGTAAGTTGAACATGAAGGGATGATATCTAAAAAAAAATTAAATTCAGGGATGAGAGAAGAATGTATTGAGAGACGGAGAAAGGGAGAGATAGAATGGGGTATATTATCTCGCATAAAAGTGGCAAGAAAAAGCAGTTCTGTAGGAAGGGAAGAGGGGCAGGTGAGGGGGAATGAGTGAATCTAATTCTCATCAGATTTGACCTGAGGAGGGAATAACATACACACTCTATTGGGTATCTTACCCAACAGGAAAGAAGGAGGAAGGAGATAGAAAAGAGGGGATGATAGAAAGGAGGGCAGATGGGGGAGGAGGTAATCAAAAGCAAATACTTTTGCAAAGGGAAAGGGTTGAGAGAGAAAATTGAACAAAGGGGGATAGGATAGGAAGGAGCAAAATATAGTTAGTCTTTCACAATATGAGTATTGTGGAAGGGTATTACATAATGATACACGTGGCCTATGTTGAATTGCTTGCCTTCTTAGGGAGGCTGGGTGGGGAGGGAAGAGGGGAGAGAATTTGAAACTCAAAGTTTTAAAAGCAGATGTTCAAAAAAATTTTTGCATGCAACTAGGAAATAAGATATACAGGCAATGGGGCATAGAAATCTATCTAGCCCTACGAGAAAGTAAGGGAAAAGGGGATAGGTTGGAGTGGGGTGACAGAAGGGAGGGTTGACTGGGGAACAAGGCAATCAGAATATGTGCCATCTTGTAGTGGGGGGAGGGTAGAAATGGGGACAAAATTTGTAATTCAAACTCTTGTGAAAATCAGTGCTGAAAACTAAATATATTAAATAAATAAATAAAATAATTAGTAAAAAAAATAATTAGTAAAATATAAAGAAGACATCATTCAAAAAATGTGTAGAAAAAGGATTTCTAGAAGAAGAAAAGGAGGACATCTAATTAGATAGTAAGTTAGTCAAGTTATGCACAAAAGCTTTTATCAAGTTCTGACTTTGTGCCTTGTACTGTGCTAAGTGGTGGGAATATAAATTAAAGCAAAACTCAGTCCCTAGGCTAAAGAAATTCACAACCTGACAAGGCCTGAGAATGAGAGATGACAAATAAACTATGCAAGTGGTCCTTCATAATTCTCAATATACTGGAAGTGTAAAAAAATTAAAAAAAGAGAGAAGAAAACTAACATCTTCATTAACAAACAAATCCACTCAGACTTCACTTTGACTAATATCAGAAAAATAATATGTCTTGGCTTTCTATATATGTTCACTGATTAGGGATTTGTTAATCCCCTGTGTCATGCAGATATATCAATTATAATAGTATCAAATCTTCACTATATCCTGAGGAGAAATGTTGTTAGAATCATAGTATCAATGAGTTAGAGGTGGGAAGGACCTTAGACATATCTAATACAGTCTCTTCATT
Source organism: Trichosurus vulpecula (assembly GCF_011100635.1). Classification (NCBI taxonomy): domain Eukaryota; kingdom Metazoa; phylum Chordata; class Mammalia; order Diprotodontia; family Phalangeridae; genus Trichosurus; species Trichosurus vulpecula. Next base: position 239,417,121 of record NC_050576.1, read on the forward strand.
TTACAGATGTGAAAACTGAGTTCTATATAGGTTTAACACTTCACCTAATATCACATAACTAGGTCAGAACAGCAACTTAGAGCTTCTGACTCCAATTCCAATTTTCTTTCCAATAAACCATTCTAGACAGCTGAAAAGGTCCAAAGTTAAGGAAAGGGAGGGAAAAACAAACCTCTGAAATAATTGTCACAAATAGACAATGATTCTGAATATTCTAGAATTGTCATGGAACTCGTCATAAGAGAAACTTAAGGGTTTTGAATTTTTACTCACATCATTTCTGATATGTGTATAGGCCAGTTTCATTTTGAATAAATAAATCTGAGAGATTTTTATCTTTAAGAATTTGCATTATTACTATACATTTATTTATTTATAAAACAACACAAAAAATGTTCACCTGAAATCTTGGCATGTATTGATTGACAGCATTATAAACATGAACACTATTGATATCTCAGTAAAATAATTTCAGTATTACAAGTATCTATGACTTTATACCCTCCATCTATTCTGTATATATTTCTTATGTATCCAGTCCAGGGGTGAGGAACCTGTGGCCTTGAGTCCACATGTAGCCTGTTAGGTCCTGAAGTACTCCCTTTGACTCAATCCAAACTTCACAGAATAAATCCCCTTAAAAAAAAAGTGTTCTGTAAAATTTGGACTCAGTCAAAACGCCACACCCAGGGACCTAGAAGGCCACATGTGGCCTCCAGGCAACAGATTGCCCACCTCTGACCTGTGTTTTAGAGGTTATTCTCTGCCCCTGCCCTCCCCATCACCATTTGAGAAGGTACTGCTTTGGCCTTTGTATCCCTATAGCTATCATATACTTGGCACATTTTATCCATTTAATAAATGCTTATAGACTTCACAAAGAAGATCATTAACCTTCAATGAGTGTATAAAATATTTTAAAATCATATACTCAGAAACTGAACAAAATGGTAGAAAAAAGTGATTGGATGTGAAACAAATAGATTGCTTTGTATAAACGTAAATAATCTGGTTTGGAGAACAGGAAGTTTGTATAAAGAAAAAATTCTTACATCTTTTTTTTTTTCTTTCTGAAATTAAGAAAAGACAATTAGTTTATATTTTATCCCTCCCCCACAATGTACGGGGAAGGAGAGCAGGGAAAATTTTTGTTTTGGCAATAATATCTGATGTGTATAGAGTTAAATAGTTTTTACCTCACTCAGATGCCAGAGAAGGAAGACAACTTTAATAAGGGAGGCCATTTCGAACATTTATCCTTTGGTCTTGGGATCAATGACTTCGAGACAGCTTGAAGAGCAAGACTACTCAGGTTGTCAAAGTAATTGGAGGAATAGTCATTGATGCATTGAATAATAATGAGCTAGAGCAGCTTGAGCATATCAACACTTGGGTAGAAGCATATCTGTTTTTTTTTTTTTAAATCTTATCAGTTACCCTAAAGGAACAGAACAATAGACCAATTGTGGAGATGATAATGTATCCTACTAGAATAGCATTATGACAGGAACAAAGGACTAAGCTTTTAGGAGCATAGTAAACACTTATGATAATAAAAATATTTAAAAAATAAAAGCCTCTACCTCCACTACCTAAATATCCTACCTATTAGATGAGTCAGATCCCTAAAAAAATTCTGTTAGATTTCTGGTACCTGAAATTGTATAAATGAAACATTTTATTTTTGTCTAATACATTGTGTATTTTGTTTTTTGAATTTTGTTGTGTTTTGGTGAAAATCTGACATTTCATCAGTATTACACACACACACACATACACACACACATCAGTATTCATCACACGTGGAAATCTTCTCCACTAATGTAGATTAGAAACTTTTCCAAAATCTAGTCTTAGAAAGTAGATTTGTAAATTTACATGTGTGTGTCTGCATGTGATGTTACCCCTTTGCCAGCCTCTGAAATCTATGAACCCCTTGTCAGAACGTTATACAATTTAGATTGTGAAATACATAAGATTATAAAGTATATCAAATACATTGAAAGATTTTTTCCCACTAAAGTTCATTGATCCCTTGAATTCTATCCACAGACATGTTTGGAATTGTGGGCACCAGGTTAATAGAGCTTTTCTTAGACAGCAGTCTTAGAACACTGAGATTTGAAGGGAGCTATCCATTGTCATAAAGCCAGGATACATCGCAGGCAGTCCAGGGATTCAGGCATTCTCAATGCTAAGGCTTCCTATTTTTCCATCATAGCAGGCTACTTCTCAGGGTATTGGTAATCTGTTAAAATGCAACCAGAGGAGGGGGGCGGAGCCAAGATGGCGGCTGGTAAGCACGGACTAGAGTGAGCTCCGTACCCAAGTCCCTCCAAAAACCTATAAAAATGGCTCTGAACCAATTCTAGAACGGCAGAACCCACAGAACAGCAGAGGGAAGCAGGGCTCCAGCCCAGGACAGCCCGGATGGTCTCTGGGTGAGCTCTATTCCACACGGAGCTGGGAGCTGGGAGCTGGGAACGGAGTGGAGCAGAGCCCAGCCTGAGCGGCGTGGACGATCCAGACCGGAAGCCGGGCGGAGGGGGCCCTAGCACCCTGAATATGTGAGCTGCGGCAGTTACCAGACCCCTCGACCCACAAACACCAAAGACTGCGGAGAAGGTTAGTGGGAAAAGCTGCGGGAGTGGAAGGAGTTCGCGGTTCGGCTTCCAGCCCCTGGGGCAGCGGAGGTGGGGCAGCTACAGCGGTTGTTACTTCCGGCTCCAGGCCCACCTGGTGGGAGGAATTAAGTGGCGGATCACAGCAGGGGTGCACAGCCTGCCGAAGATCTGAGCCCAGTCTGGACTGGGGGTCCTTGGGGAAGGAGGAGTGCGGCTCTGACAGAGCTGGCACCTCCCCCCCAAACGTAGAACATAGAACTCTGTAATCTACAAGCAGTCATACCCCACTGAAAAACTCAAGGGTCAAGTTAGTTAGTTGGGAATATGGCCAGGACGCGAAAACGCGCCCAGATTCAGTCTCAGACTTTGGATTCTTTCTTTGGTGACAAAGAAGACCAAAACATACAGCCTAAAGAACACAACAAAGTCATAGAGCCTACAACCAAAGCCTCCAAGAAAAACATGAACTGGCCCCAGACCATAGAAGAACTCAAAAAGGATTTGGAAAAGCAAGTTAGAGAAGTAGAGGAAAAATTGGGAAGAGAAATAAGAAGGATGCGAGAAAACCATGAAAAACAAGTCAATGACTTGCTAAAGGAGACCCAAAAAAATACTGAAAAATACACTGAAGAAAACAACACCTTAAAAAATAGACTAACTCAAATGGCAAAAGAGCTCCAAAAAGCCAATGAGGAGAAGAATTCCTTGAAAGGCAGAATTAGCCAAATGGAAAAGGAGGTCCAAAAGACCACTGAAGAAAATACTACTTTAAAAATTAGATTGGAGCAAGTGGAAGCTAGTGAATTTATGAGAAATCAGGATATTATAAAACAGAACCAGAGGAATGAAAAAATGGAAGACAATGTGAAATATCTCCTTGGAAAAACCACTGACCTGGAAAATAGATCCAGGAGAGATAATTTAAAAATTATTGGACTACCTGAAAGCCATGATCAAAAAAAGAGCCTAGATACCATCTTACAGGAAATTATCAAGGAGAACTGCCCTGATATTCTAGAGCCACAGGGCAAAATAGAAATTGAAAGAATCCATCGATCGCCTCTGCAAATAGATCCCAAAAAGAAATCTCCTAGGAATATTGTTGCCAAATTCCAGAGCTCCCAGATCAAGGAGAAAATACTGCAAGCAGCCAGAAAGAAACAATTTGAGTATTGTGGAAACCCAATCAGAATAACCCAGGATCTGGCAGCTTCTACATTAAGAGATCGAAGGGCTTGGAATGCGATATTCCGGAGGTCAATGGAGCTAGGATTAAAACCTAGAATCACCTACCCAGCAAAACTGAGTATCATGTTCCAAGGCAAAATATGGATTTTCAATAAAATAGAGGACTTTCAAGCTTTCTCAGTGAAAAGACCAGAACTGAATAGAAAATTTGACTTTCAAACACAAGAATCAAGAGAAGCATGAAAAGGTAATCAAGAAACGGAAATTGCAAGGGACTTACTAAAGTTGAACTGTTTTGTTTACATTCCTACATGGAAAGATGATGAGTATGATTCATGAGACCTCAGTATTAGGGTAGTTGAAGGGAATATGCATATATATATATATATGCATATATATATATGTTTAAGTATATATATAAGTGAATGTGTATGTATGTATGTATCTATGTGTATATGTATGTATGTGTATGTATGTGTATATATAGATATGTAAAAGAGAGAGAGCAGACACAGGGTGAGTTGAGGATGAAGGGAAGATATCTAAAAGAAATAAAATGAAATTAAGGGATGAGAGAGTAACATACTGAGAGAGGGAGATAGGGAGAGATAGAATGGGGTGGATTATCTCGCATAAAGGTGGCAAGAGGAAGCAGTTCTTTGGGAGGAGGGGAGAGGGCAGGTGAGGGGGGAATGAGTGAACCTTGCTCTCATCAGATTTGGCCTGAGGGGGAATACCATACATACTCAGTTGGGTATCTTACCCCACAGGAAAGAAGAGGGAGGAAGATAAAAAAAAAATAAAAGGTGGGGGGATGATGGAGTGGAGGACAGATGGGGGTGGAGGTAATCAAAACAAACACTTTGGAAAGGGGACAGGGTCAAGGGAGAAAATTCAATAAAGCGGGATGGGTTGGGAAGGAGCAAAATGTAGTTAGCCTTTCACAACATGAGTATTGTGGAAGGGTTATACATAATAATACATGTGTGGCCTAGGTTGAATTGCTCAACTTCTTAGGGAGGTGGGTGGGAAGGGAAGAGGGAAGGGAATTTGGAACTCAAAGTTTTAAAATCAGATGTTCAAAAACAAAAAAACTTTTTGTATGCAACTAAAAAATAAGATACACAGGCAATGGGGCGTAGAAATTTATCTTGCCCTACAAGAAAGGAAGGGAAAAGGGGATGAGAGGGGAGGGGGGTGATAGAGGGGAGGGCTGACTGGGGAACAGGGCAACCAGAATATACACCATCTTGGAGTGGGGGGGGAGGGCAGAAATGGGGAGAAAATTTGTAATTCAAACTGTTGTGAAAATCAATGCTGAAAACCAAATATGTTAAATAAATAAATTGCATTTAAAAAAAAAAAAAGAAAAAAAATAAAATGCAACCAGAGGGGACATCTGAGGATGGAGCAAAGATGGCAGAGTAAAGTGGAACTCAGACAAGGTTTTCTAACATTCCCTACCAAACAACTTTAAAACAACACCTCAAATTGAACTTGGAGTGGCAGAGCCAACAAAAGATCACAGTGAAATATTCCTCTAGCTCAACACAACTTAGAAGGTTTGAAAAAGAGATCTGGGGCATGGGTGTGGAGAATAGCTTGAAGTCCATGTGGATCCAATAACATTCATGGAAATAGGTGGTGGTGGTGACTGAAGGAACAGCAGCCTTGGGAGCTCTCAAGCTAAAGACAATAACAGGACCTAGAAACTTGTCACAAAGAAATTATAGGAGAACCCTATGCTGCCACTGGACTCAGGAATGGATGCTGTTCTGCAAGTCCATTGCCTAGACCACCCCTGAGTCACAGTTTAAGAGCTATTATTAGCACAGGATTTTTTATCTGCTTTTCTAAGGAAAGAAACTTTAAGGGGTTAACAATCTTAATTTAATTAAACATACATATACAAGTCACTTAGTTCAGGGGCAACAACCAGCACCCTGGACTTCAGAGCAAATAGAAACAGAAATTACAAACAGATTGACAGATAGACTTTTATCTGTCAGACCAAATCACAATACATACATAGTTACCAGAGAGAAGCACCTACCTTTTGGTTTTCAAAGCTGGGGTGGCGGGGGGGAGACTACTTCAATGGCTACCCAGAGTTTCATCACCAGGACTCTTTCAAGGAGTGTGTCTAAAAAAGCAAAATGCTAACCTCTGAGTTTATGTATACTTCTTCAGGGTGAAAAGGTGTCACAACCATGGAACTCATGCCCACATGATTTAGGCTTTCTTGTGACTTGTAGGCTTGCTCAGGATCAGAGGGCATCACAACCATGCAACTCAAACCCATGTGAACTAGGCCTTCTTTTGACATAAGCAGGTCATCAGAGACTCCTGATTCAATCAAAGAGTCCTTAGGGCTGAGAAGCACTCCAAAATAAAGAGAATAAAAAGTCCATTTTGCTTACCATTACATTTGAAAAGCAAGACTCATAAAAGGTACTTGATGGCCTTAGCATTCCAAAAGAGAACAGCAAAAAAGTGTCCCACCTTAATTACCATAAAACTACTTCCCCCACAGATGGTGTGGGGATTGAATGACTGATCAGAGGTGAATTGCAGGGATCTCTTTGGTGGTGCTAAGAGAAGGTTCTCTTGCTTTGCCCATGCTTGGGTCTGGGTTGAAGTCCTGGGGGGCAAACCTGGGTTGAGGAGGAGTGTTGGTGTGTCGAGGTTTGTCATGGTGGTAGAGAGGGAATCCTTGTCACAGTTGCAAGGCAGAAAAAGAGTGTTTGCAGTGACTCACAAACAAGAGCCCAGACCAGGAGAGGAGTAAACACCTCTCCTTTCATCGTACAACCTTGGACTAACTGAAAATTTACAGGTCCCTAAAAATATCTATGAAAATAGCTATACAAAACTGCTGAAGTTGGGATGGTATACCCTCCATAATGGAAACAGAGACCTACCTTAACAAAGAGCTAAAAAGCCAAGTATTTGGCTGGTAAAATGAGCAAAAACTTATACTATACTCAGATGACATAATCTTACTTTGTGACAAGGAAGATCATAACATACCACCAGAAGAAAACAACAAAGTCAAAGCTCCTACATCCAAAACCTCTAAGAAAAAAAAATGAATTGGTTGCAAGTCATGGAGGAGCTCAAAAAGGATTTTGAAAATCAAATAAGAAAAGTAGAGGAAAAATTGGGAAGAGAAATGAGTAATGTAAGAAAATCATAAAAAATGAGTCAACAGCTTCGTAAATGAGACCCAAAAAATGCTGAAGAAAACAACACCTTAAAAATTAGACTAACCAAAGTGGCAAAAGAGGTCCAAAGAGGAAATGAGGAGAATAATGCCTTAAAAAGCAGAATTGGCCAAATGGAAAAGGAGGTCCAAAAGCTCAGTGAAGAAAATAATTCCTTAAAAATTGGAATGGAACAAATGGAAGGTAATGACTTCATGAGAAATCAAGAAATTGTAAAACAGAACCAATGAAGTAAAGAAAAAAGAAAATAATGTGAAATATATCATTGGAAAAATAACTGACTTGGAAAATGGATCCAGGAGAGATGATTTAAAAATTATTGGATGACCTGAAAGCCATGAAAATAAAAAAAAGAACCTATACATCATCTTTCACGAAATTTTCAATGAAAACTTCGCTGATATCATAGAACCAGAGAAGAAAATAGAAATTAGAAGAATCCACTGATCAACTCCTGAAGGAGATCTTAAAAGGAAAATTCCTAGGAATATTGTAGTCACATTCCAGAGTTCCCATGTCAAGGAGAAAATATCACAAGTAGCCAGAAAGAAACAATTCAAGTATTGTGAAAACACAATCAGGATAAGACAAGATTTAAAAGTTGCTACATTAAGGGACTGGAGGGCTTGTAATATGATATTCCACAGGTCAAAGGATCTAGGAATAAAACCAAGATTTGCTTACTTACCTAATCTGAGTATGATCCTTCAGGAGAAAAATTGGACGTTCAATGAAATAGATGATTTTCAAGCCTTCTTGAAGAAAAGACTAGACCTGAATAGAACATATAACTTTCAAATACAAGACTCAAGAGAAGCATGAAAAGATTAATGGGAAAGAGAAATCATAACAGGCTTATTAAAATTGAATTGTTTAAATTCTTAAATGCAAAGATGATATTTATAAGTTATAAGACCCTCCTCAGTATTAGGGTAGTTCAAGGGAATGTATATCTGTAGACAGAGGGCATGAAGTGCATTGAATATCAAGGGATAATATCTAAAACATAAAATTAAGGGGTGAAAAAAGAATATGTTGGGAGAAGGAGAGGGAGTGGTAGAATGTAGTGCATTATTTCACATAAAAGAAGCAACAAAAAGTTTTTACATTGGAGAGCAATAGGTGGGTGGTTAGAAGGAACGTGTGAACCTTACTGTCATTGGATTTGGATTAAGGACGGAATAACATACACACTAAATTGGTTAAGGAAATATATTTTTCCCTACAGGAAAGTAGGAAGTAATGGGATGGGGGAGTGGTAGAAAGCAGGGTAAATAGTAGGAGGGGGTAATCAGAAGCAAACACTTTTGAGGAGGGATGGGGTCAAAGGAGAGATTAGAACAAATGGGGGGGCAGGATAGGATGGAGGGAAATATAATTAGCCTTTCACAACATGACTGTTATGGAAGTGTTTTACAAGAACACACATGTATAACCTATCTCAAATTGCTTGCCTTCTCAGAGAGGATGTGTGGGAGGGAAGAAGGGAGAGAATGTGGCACTCAAAATTTTAAAAACAAATGTTAAAATTGTTTTTACATGCAACTGGGAAATAAGATATACAAGCAATTGTGTATAGAAATCTCTCTTGCCCTACAGCAAAATAGAAAGGAAGGGGATAAGAGAAAAGAGGATGATGGAAGGGAAGGCAGATTGGGTGAAGGGGTAATCAGAATTCATGCTCTCTGGAGGTGGGGCAAGGGGAGAGATAGGGAGGAAATATGGAACTCAAAATCTTGCAGAAATGAATGTTTAAATAATTAATTAATTAATTAATTTATAGAATATTTTTAAAACTCTCTCATCAAAGTGTGGAAAGAAAATGTTTTATAGAGGAGAAAGTAGTGGTAGAAGGGAGTTGGCAATGTTTTACTTTTATCTAAATGGGTTGACTGATTTTTTTTCTCCTTGTTATCCCAGTGAATCTCAAAAATCTTCTTTAGCACCATAATTCAAGAGTTCAATTCTGCAATGCTCAGCTTTTCTTATGGCCCCGGGGTTGCAACAATTTATTCCTACTGGAAAAACCATGGCTTTGACTTCACAGACCTTTGTCAGACAATTGATGTCTCTGATTTTTAGCATCCTGTCCAGATTTGTCAAAATTTTTCTGCCAAAGTGTAAGCTTCTTTTAATTTCATGTCTGCAGTCACCATCTGCATTGATCTTGAAGGCCAAGTATACAATATCTGACAATGCTTCCATTTATTCTTCCTCTATTTGCCCAAAATAAAGGGATCCTCACTTTTGTGATCTCAGTTTCTTTTAATTTTTAGCTTCAAGCCAGCTTTTACACTCTCCTCTTGCACCCTCATCATGAGGCTTTTTTAATTCTTATCCATTTTTTGACATCAGAGGGGTGTCATCTGTATATCTGAATTTTTGGTATTTCTCCCAGAAATCTTTATTCTGACTGTTGATGCATCCATTCTGGCATTTCATATGGAGTATTGTCCATATAAATAAAATAAATAAGGTGAAAATACACAGCCTTATCATATTTCTTCCCCAATCTTCTAAAAAAAATGAGAGATGAAGAAACAAAACAATAAGATGGAAGGAAATACACAGTTAGCAATCATAACTGTGAATGAGAGTGGGACAAAATCACCCATAAAACAAAAGCAGGTAGCAGAATGGATTGGAAACTAGAATTCAATGCTATGTTGTTTACAAGAGATACATGGGAAACAGAGACAAACACAGAGTTAAAATCTATTGTGCTTCAGCTGAAGTAAAAAGGTAGGGGTAGTAGTAGTTATCTGTGACAAAGAAAGATAATTTTGTATATATATACATACATACATACATACATATATATATATATATATATATATATATATATATATATATATATATATATATATATATATATATATATATATATATACACACACACCAAATGGCGTAGCATCCAAGTTCTTAAAGGAAAAGTTAAATGAGTTGCAGGAGAAAACAGTAAAACTATACTAGTGGAGGACCTCAAATTTCTCCTTTCAGAGCTAGATTAATCTAACCATAAAATAAATAAAACAGAAGTTATGGAGATGAACAGAATCCTAGAAAATTTAGATATGATAGACCTCTGGAAAAAACTGAATCAGAATAGAAAAGACTAGACCTTTTTCTAAATTTAAATGGGACCTTAAAGAAGAATATATATGTGTGTGTGTGTGTGTGTATACACACACACACACACACACATATACATATATATATATATATAAGCGCATAAAATGTCATAACCAAATGTAGAAATATAATGATAACTAAATATACCATTTTCATATTATAAAGCAAAAATTAATTACACTCAATAGCAGGCTGTAGAAGAACACATTAACAATCAATTGGATACTTAATACCGTAACCATAAAGAACAAGTGGGTCAAAGAATAAATCATAGAAACAATCAATAATTTCGTTAAGGAGAATGACAGTAATGGGACAACATAACAATTATATGGAACACAGTAAAATCAGTAATTAGGAGAAAATTTGTATCTGTAAACACGTATATCAATAAAAGAGAATGACAAAATCAATAAATTGGCCATGGAGCTACAAAAAGTTTGGAAAATGATTAATTAAAAATCCTTAATTAAACACCAAAATTGAAATGCTGAAAATCAAAGATGGGATTAATAAAAAGGAAATTTAAAAAACTGAACTAATAATTGAAACTAGGAGCTTGTTTTACGAAAAAATTATAGGAAAACCATTAGTTAATTTGATTTTCTAAAAAAAAAAACCCACAAACTTCTTGCATCAAAAGTGAAAAGAGAGAATGCCCTACCATTGAAGATGAAATTGAAGCAATTATTAAGAATTATTTTGCCCAATTTTGTGCTAGTAAAAAGAAAAATCTAAATGAAATTAATTATATATATATATATATATATATATATATATATATATATATATATATATATGTTTATATGTGTGTGTGTAATTTGCCTAGATTAATAGAAGAGCAAATAGAATACTGAAAAAATATTATCATAGCAAAAAGAAATTGAAAATGTCATTAATGATATCTTTAAGAAAACATCCCTAGGACCAGTTGGATTTCCAAGTGAATTCTACCAATTATTTAGGGAACAATTAATCCTAATACTTTATGAAGTATTTGAAAAAAAAATGTAAAGACAGAGTCACTTCCACGAGCCAAGTTGATGGACTAAGTAACAAATCACTGTAACTCTCCCATATTCAACTCCAAACAACCATAATATGATGCCCTCAAATAAATCCTGACACAGCAGGATCAGCAAAAAGATGAGGGGAAATAATCTTTCAGTCCAAGAAACTTGGAAGATTGGCAAGAAAGGTCTGTCTCACTCAAGTAAAAGGAATACACAGTTCTGGACAGGAAGCATTCCAGCAAGCCCCACCCCAGCAAACCAGCAGTATATCCTGAGCTCCAGTGAAATAGTGTAGGCAAATGTCAACACCAGGACCCCTCACGTGCCTCAGCACATCCCAGCAGATCCCAGCTCTGACAACTGCCACATGCCTTAGTGTAGTTCTGGACAAACCGATAGACTCCAACTTTGAGGGTGCCTAAGCAAACAGGTAGACACCAATGGCCAGACCTCCACCTATTTCAGCATAGCCCTGGGCAAACAGGTAGCATCTAGTGGCCAGACCACCCCATGTTTCATTATAGCTCCACAGAAATATGGAAAAACATACTTGCCCCAACATATTTCAGGTACCAGTAATAAGACTCCAGCCCAATACCTGTTAGGCTGTTAGAGCCTTATGACCTCTCTCAGCAACAGCCTTCCCCCACCCCGATACCTCAGTGCAGCACCAGACACAAATGTCTTCCATGGGTCTTAGGGCAACATCAGTGCCACACCAGATAAATAACCAGCATCTGCAGCTCCTGGTACAAGAAGCCTGAGACAGTGCCCCTTCCACCCCAGGAGCTTAGGTCAAATTTAAAAGAAAGGGAAAAGGCCAAAATAAATTCGCGAACAACAACAATAGAATCTGACCATAGATAATTATTACGGTAACAGGGACACCAAGCTACAAACCCAGAAGAGGACAACAGTTTCAAAACACCTATGGGAAAAACCCCAAAGAAAAATGGGAAGTGATCCCAAGCCCAGAAATATCATATGTAAGAGCTCAAAAATAAGCTTAAAATCATATAAAAGAGGTAGAAAAAAATTGGGAAAAGAAATTATTGGTGCAAGAGAATTATAAAAAAGAAGAGCTCACATCTTTGAAAAAGAAAACAACTGCTGAAAAAGTAGAATTGCCCAAAAAGAAAAGGAGTTACAAAAATCCACTGAAGAAAACAACTCCTTTTGCATGCAACTAAAAAATAAGATACACAGGCAATGGGGCGTAGAAATTTATCTTGCCCTACAAGAAAGGAAGGGAAAAGGGGATGAGAGGGGAGGGGGGGTGATAGAGGGGAGGGCTGACTGGGGAACAGGGCAACCAGAATATACGCCATCCTGGAGTGGGGGGGAGGGTAGAAATGGGGAGAAAATTTGTAATTCAAACTGTTGTGAAAATCAATGCTGAAAACCAAATATGTTAAATAAATAAATGTAAATTTAAATAAAAAAATGAAAAAAAAAAGAAAACAACTCCTTAACAGCATAATTGGCCAGATAAGGAAAAAAAAAAATACAAAAAGCTAATTGACCAAAACAACTCCTTAAAGGTTAGAATTGGGCAAGTGGAAGGTAATGACTATGAGACATCAAGAATCAATCAATTTCAAAAGAATGAATAATAGAAGAAAATGTAAAATACCTCATGGGAAAAACAACTGACATGGTATACTTAGATAACTCTAGTGAATCACCTAAAAAACTACTTGAAATAATTAACAAATTTTACAAAGTTCCAGGATATGAGATAAACCTAGATAAATCCTCAACATTTCTTTATACGATAAACCAAGCCCAGAAACAAGAGACAGAAAGAGAAATTTCAGTTAAAATAAATGTAAACAATATGCAATTCTCAGGATTCTACCTGCCAAGACAAACCCAGTAATTATTTGAGTACAATTACAAAACACTACATACGAATAAAATCGGATCTAAACAATTGTGAAAACATCTATTGCTTTTGTGTAGGAAAGCCAATATAATAAAAAAAAATGATGATTCTGCCTAAACTAATTTACTTATTTTGTGCCATCTCAATCAAACTACCAATAAATTATTTGACAGAGTTTAAAAAAAAACACAATTCATCTAAAAGAACAAAAGGTCAAGAAAATCAACGGAATTAATGAAAATAATACAAATGTGAGTAGTCTAGCAGTACCAGATCTCAAACTATATTATAAGGCAGCAATCAGTAGAACTATCTGGTACTAGCTAAGAACTAGAATGACAGATCAGAAGAATAAATTAAGTACACAAGACACAGTAGTCAAGACCATAGTATCCTAGTGTTTGATATACCCAAAGAACCCAGGCTTTGGAATAAGAACTCACTATTTGATAAAAAGTGTTGGGAAAACTGGAAAACAAAAGGACTTGGTATATACTAATTTCTCACACCATATACCAAGTTAAGGTAAAAATTTAGACATAAAGGGTGACACCCTAAGCAATTTGAGAAGAACAAGAAATAGTCTACCTATCAGATCTATGGAGAAGGGAAGAATTAATGACCAAAAAAGACATACGAAATGTGAAATAGAAAATTTTTACTATGTTAAATTTAAAAGTTTTTGTACAAACAAAACCAATGCAACCAAGAATAGAAGGAAAGCAAAAAACTGGAAACAATCTTTTCAGCAAGAGACCCCATTTCTCAAATATAGGGAGAACTGAGTCAAATTTATAGGAATACAAGCTGTCCCCCAAATGATAAATGGCCAAAGGATAGAAATAGAAAATTTTAAAATGAATTAGAACTATCTGTAGATATATGAAGAACTCTAAATCACTTATGATTATAGAAATGTAAATTAAAAAAAAAAACTGAGGTAGGAACTCACACATCAGATTGGCTAATGTGACAAAAAAAAGAAAATAATAAATGTTGGAGAGTATATTGGAAAATTGGGACACTGTTGGTGGACTTGTGAACTGATCTAACCATTCTGGAGAGCAATTTGGAAGTATGCCCAAAGGACAACTGACCTGTTCCTACATTTGACTCAGCAATAACACTAACAGGTCTGTATTCTAAAGAGATCTCAAAGGGCGGAGCCAAGATGGCCGCATGAAGGCAGCATCTTACCGGAGCTCTCTCACAAGGTCTGTCAGATTCCTATAAAAAAGTGAATTTGAGCAGATTTGAGAGAGTCAGAAACTGTGAGCAGTCTGCGTGGGGCAAATTTCCGAGCCGGGAGAGTCTGAAAAGCCTGAGGCATGAACCTGTAGGCCGGGAGAGTGCTCAGTGCGGAGCTGCTCCAGACCAAGGCGGAAGCGGCTGGCCGGGAAATCCATGTGGGAGACGGGCTGGGAGAAAGCTGGGCGCCCAAAACCGGCGGAGATCCCCAGGCCTCCCAACATGGGACAGCAGTCTGTGGAAGCGATGAGAGGCAGCGCAACGCCACTGGCCGTGAAATACCGAATCCTGAGGCTTGCAGCCCAAATGTATTAAACGCGGCTTCTTGAACTTCTGGGACATACAATGGCCAGGTAAAGGGCTCTAATCCCTCCCCTCCCCACCCAGAGAATTCCTCGGGAAAAAAAAAAAAAAAAAACAAAAAAGAACGCTGGAACTGAGCAGAAAGTAGTGGGGCTTCAGTGGTCAAATAGTAGAAGTTCATCAGTCCCAGGGGGGCAGAGTCATCAGCGGTCAACACCAGGAGCCCAGATGTAACCTTGCTCCCCCAGGGGAAGTGCCAGACATCAGCTCAAACAACAAATAGCTGAGACCATTGCTGATAAGCAAGTGCTGGAGAGCACCCATAGGGAGTGAGAAGACAGAGAGTCAGACCCCTCCCCCACACCTCAGGAAACTGAAGGCTAAAATTCTAGACTCACAACCCCCAGAATAAGAAAGCTGGGACAGAAATCCCTGAGGCCCAAAGGTAGAAATTAGTTGTAAAGCCAGAAAAAGGCAATCTAACATGAAGAAGAACACAAAAAAACCGAGGACAATAGATTCCTTTTATGGAGTCAGGCAGGATCAAAATATCGAATATGGAGAGGACAGGCAATGACACGGTAGATACATCAGATACATCAAAAGCTAATATGAACTGGTCTCCAGCCCAAAAAGCACTGCTGGAAGAGCTAAAGGAGGATTTTAAAAACCAAATTAGGGAGCTAAAAGAAAATATGGAAAAAATGGAGAAAAAATCCACTGATGAAATCAAGTCCCTAAAGAATAAGATTGGTGAAATGGCTACGGAGATTCAGAATCTAGAGAGAGAAAATGACACCCTGAGAGGTAAAATCAAACAATTGGAAAAGGAGACTCAAAAGCAAAATGAAAACACTAACTCATTCAAAATTAGACTTGAGCAAGTGGAAGCTAATGAATCTATGAGGCACCAAGAAGTAGTAAAACAAAACGTAAAGAATAAATAGATCACAAAAAGGTATAAGGACCTACATGGCCAAATACATACATAATACATATACATATACATATACATATATATGTATATATAGATATAGATATGTATATTTACATATATCTATATATATGGAGAGAGAGAGAGAGAGAGAGAGAGAGAGAGAGAGAGAGAGAGAGAGAGAAAGAGAGAGAGAGACAGCAGTCTTTTTGTGGTGGCAAAATATTGGAAACTGAGGGGATGCCCATCATTTGCGGAATGGCTGAACAAGCTGAGGTATTATAAATGGAATGGAATGGTATTATGCAATTAAAAAATGATGAAGAAGCAGATTTCAGAAAAAAAAAAACCTGGAAAACCTAGCACAGAGAGATGCAAACTGAGATGAGCAGAATCAGGAAAAATGAATGTACACAATTTTAGCAACATTATGTGATGGTTGTCTGTGAATGACTCAAGCTCTTCTCAGCAACATGATGGTTTAAGACAAATACAAAGGACTCAGAAAGGAAAATGCAGTCCACATCAAGATAAAGAACTAAGGGACTCAATGCAGATTAATGTATTTTTTTCACTTACTTTAATCATTCTCATAGATGTCCCCCCGTTTTATCTGTTTTTTTTTCCTTTCACAACTGTGATAATATGGAAATAGGTTTTACATGATAGCACATGCATTACCTATATCAAATTATGCACCACTTTTGGAAGAGGGTGGGCTGTGAGGGAGAGAAAAGTATTTGGAACTCAAAATTTTGAAAAAATTAATGCTAAAAATTCTCTTGACATGTAATTGGGAAAAATACTATTAAAATAGGTGAAGGAGTCCTAACATATTTCTCTTATGACACAAATATATTTCTGATACCCAAGCCAGAGAGAGCTCAGTTTGCTTGTTCATCTGATGGGTTTTTAAGTTATTAAAAAGAAATCTCTCTCTCTCTCTCTCTCTCTCTCTCTCTCTCTCTCTCTCTCTCTCTCTTGATTATACATATATATATATATATATATTAATAATTGGTTGTTGTCATTTGTTCTAGAACAGAACCAAAATGATACCACTATGCTTGAGTCAAGTTTCAATGTGTCCAACCGTGGCTGATCAGATCAATATGAGCTTTGAATGCTCTGCTGCAGGTCAGCCAGGAATACTCCATGTGACCATTTGGGGTGGATTCTCTAAATTTGTGCATCCTGTGTTTCCTTTGAGCTGTTTCAATTCTGCTTTGCTCATAGACCACAGCACCTTCTCTCAGTGTCTCCCATGTCACAAAATCAATTCCAACGTTCTTGGAATTGTCCTTGTATTGCTTCTTCTGACCAGCATGTGAATGCTTGCCCTGTGTGAGTGCTCCATAAAATAGTCTTTTTGGCAAGCATGTGTTTTGCATTCCAACAACGTGGCCATCCCATAAGAGCAGTGCAGTCTGAAGTAGAGTTTGAATGCTTGGCAGTTTAATTCGAGTAAGGTCCTAATTGTGTTGTACCTTATCCTGCCAGGTGATCTTCAGAATCTTCCTAAGACAATTCAAATGGAAGTGATTCAGTTTCCTGAGATGGTGCAGGTGGACTGTCCAGGTTTCATAGGCATACAATAATGAGGTCAGCACAACAGCCCTGTAGACCTTTACTTTGGTAATCAGTCTAATACCTCTTCTCTACCATACTTTCCTTTGGAGCCTCCAGAAACACTGAGCTAACTCTGACAATGCATCCATTATCAATGTGGTACATCCCTGGAAAATACACTACCAAGGTAAGTGAACTTATTCACAGCATTCAAAACTTCTCTATTTGCTGTAACTGGTGGTTCCATGTATGGATGGTGTGGTGGTGGCTGATGGAGCATCTGTGTTTTCTTGGAGTTAATTGTTAGGTCAAAATTAGCAGAAGCAGCAGAGAAGTGAACCATACTTTGTTGCATCTGAGCTTCAGAGGCTTGTTGAGTGCACAATCATCTGCAAAGAGAAAGTCATGCACTGACATTACTGCCACTTTGATCTTGGCTTGTAGCCTGTTCAAGTTAAAGAATTTACAATCAATGTGGCAGTTGACCTTGATGCCTTGTTCAGCCTCATTGAAAGCATTTGACAACATGACTGAAAACATCATGATAAAAAGCATGGGAGCAAGCACACAGCTTTGTTTCACCCCATTGGTAACTTGGCAGGCACGAGAGCATTGCTCATTATCTGGGAAAGCATGCCGTCATGAAAATGACATATAATGCTGACGAACTTCTCTGGGTTCAACCAAATTTTAACATAATTTTCTGTAAGCCCTTGTGATATGCAGTATCAAAGGCCTTGGTCAGATTTACAAATGTTGTGTACAGACCTCTGTTCTGCTCCTGGAGTGTCTCCTGGAGTTTTTCTTGGGCAGCAAGCTCCATATCAACTGTTCCTTGGCCTTTTCTGAAGCCACACTGGCTCTCAGGTACAGGAACATCTTCCAGATGAAGGATCAACCTATTATGGAGGACTCTGGCAAAAAGTTTGTCAGCAATGACTAAAAGAGAGATCTCCCTGTGATTGTCACAGGATAATCTATTTCCCTTACTTTTATAGAGATGGACAATGGGGGCATCCTTGAAATCCTGGGAGATAACCTCTTCTTGCCATATGACCTGAACAATTTCTGTCAGCTTTTGTATAAACAACGGACCACCTACCTCGTGAATCTCAGCCTGAATAAAATCAGCACCAAGTGCTTTGCCACATGAAAGGAGCCTATGGAATTCAAAACATCTTCAGTTGGAGCTTCAGCTAGAGAGGATTGACTTCAACCTGAGGTAAGTGGTTAATGGTCTCAGCATTGATTGATGATGGTCTGTTGAGAACACTATGGAATTGTTCAGCCCTTCTCTCTAGGATCATGTCCTTATCACTAATCAATGTGGCTCCAATAGCACTAAATAGTTGAGATGCCCCATAGGTCTTTGGACCATAAATAGCCTTCAGGGCATCATAAGAATTCTTTGGATTGTTACCAAAAGCACAAAACTTAATTTCATCTGCCTTTTTACTGAGACAAGAATCCTGCATCTCTCTAAGCTTTGCTTGTACTTTACTTTTGATGGAATTAAATGCTTCCTTCTTAGAGATGGATGAACTATTCTTCTGGTAAACCCTTTGAAGTTCTCATTTTTCATTTAGCAGCTTCTGAATTTCCTCATCATTTTCATCAAATCAGCCTTGGTGCTTGCGAGTGTTCTGACCCAGATGAGCGAATGTAGTGCTATATATCAGATCTCTGAAAGCTGTTTGCTCTTTTTCTGCTTCATGGTTGTGAACTGTGTGTTGGCTCAACTTTTCCTCCAAGTTAGCAACAAACTGTTCCTGCTCAGAGAAGAGCTCTAATTTGTTGTTGTTAATTTTTCTGGTAGTCATTTTGCCTTGGGGGCACCACTTTTGTTAAATGCAAATATTTAGCTTGGAAAGGATAAGTCTGTGATCCGTCCAGCAGTCCACACCACAATTCCCTTTGTCACTCTCACATCCACTCTTCTCCTTAAAATCACATAGTCTGTTATGTGTCAATGTTTGCTGTGAGGGTGCATGCATGAAGTTTTATTGAGTTTAGTTAAATGGAAGACAGTGTTGGTGTTGAGAAAGTCATGAGATGGACAAGACTTTAGTAGTAAGTGAACATTGCTGTTCCTGTTTCTAACTCCATTCCTCCCTAGGACTCCCTGCCAAGTCTGGTAGGCTGAGAACATTCTAGCATTAAAGTTACCCAGAATTATAACCTTGTCCTTTTTTGGCACATTGAAAGGATTTCCAGGTATTCATAAAATTTTTATTTGACCTTATCAGGGCTCATCATGGTGGGAGCATAAGCATTTATCATGGTGGCACGATGTTTTCCTGCAATTAGCAGTTACATTGTCATGAGCCTATCATTCACTCCTTTTGGCATGGATACAAGCTCATTGACTAGATTAGTTTTGTTTGGAAAACGTACACCAGCTTCATGGATCTCCCCTTTACTGCAACCAGTCCAGAAAAAAAAAAAACACGTGTATACAGGTCTGACTTCAATAAGCTGCCCTTCATTTGCTAACCTGTTTCACTCAGAGCTGCTATTTGGATGTGATACCTGCTGAGTTCAGTTGCAACAAGAGCTTTTTATCTGTGCTGACGGTAAGTGCAATCATTTTTGCAGATACTTTTATACAATTTTGTCTTTATTTCTTTTCAAGGCATTTTTCCCCTTTTGATTTGTTCTTTCACAACTGTGATTAATATGCAAATATGTTTTACATGATAACATTTACATGATTGGCTATATTAAATTGCCTACCATTTTTCAAAGACGGTGGGTTGTGAAGGAGGGTCAAGAATTTGGAACTCAAAATTTGGAAAAATGAATGCTAAAATGGTCTTGACATATATTTTGGAAAAATATTATTAAAACAGGTAAAGAAAGATTCCTTACAAATTTCTTTTATGACGTAAATATATTTCTGCTACCCAAGCCAGAAAGTGCTTAGTTCACTTGTTCATCAGATTGGGTTCTTATGTGATTAAAATTTTATAGACATACACACACATGCCATATATGTGTGTATGTATATGTATATATTTATGCATATGTATGTATATACACATGTGTGTATATATGTGCATATGTGTATGCATAAATATGTATGTGCCTATGTGTACAAACATACTTATAATGTATATACACATATGTATGCATGTGTGTATATATGTATATGTATCACTATACAAACTAATGGAGGAGTTGGTCTAACTTCCCTCTAACTTATGTTCCCCTTGGAAGGCCTTTCTTCATAATGTTTTTCTTCTAAGTCTGAACCCAAATAACTGCTTTAAAACACCTCAATTTATTTAGACTCAAAGATATTATTTATTTCTAAAATAGGACAATACAGTGTATCAGCAAAAAATTCCAAGTTTGGACTAAGATGACTAGAGTTGAAATCCTAGCCTTCCACTTACTGTCCATATGACAGCGGACAACTAATTTCACAACTTTGGAGCCTGATTTCCTCACTCCATTGTCCCTAGTCATTTGAATTCTTCAGGGATAGTGGTCTTCCATTATTGGCTGTCATAGTGTATCACTAAAATAATATGCTAATTCAAAAAATGGTACTTTGTTTTTGTATTGTTTTTGTATGTGCTAGAGAGGTTTGGGATGACTCGCTAGAAACAGTAACCATTTTCTAAATCCTATTTGGCCCAAGTTCTTCCTTTTCTGATCATGAAATAATGTATGTAAAATTTGAAGGGACTAAAAATACTATCAAATATAGTCATAAAGGAAACAAGTGTTATAGGAGAAACTTGATTCAGAATTGAAGTCTGTTTTGGTTTGTATTCTCATTTTAGTTTATGGTCCATTTGCAATGACAGTTCAAGATACCAGGATTGATTTTTAACTAAATGAATAGCTCATTAAATTTAACCTAGTACTCTAGACAATGGGGATTCCTTCCCCCCATTCATTCTGTGTGTGTGTGTGTGTGTGTGTGTGTGTATGTGTGTGTGTTTAATGGTAGGCCAAACTCTTTCAAGGAGTCCTTGAAATCAATGAGAAGACTTTATAGAAAGAAGGAAAACAGCAGTAGTATAGTACTATTTTGTCTTATATAATCTAATTTTGTACTTTATTATATATTTATGTGTAATATTATTACAACTATGACAGTATAATATTATTAATACATATCTATTTATCTGTACACATCTACACAAATATATACACATCTACATAAATATATACATATATATTCACGTATGTATGTATGTATGCATGCATGTGGATAGTATTATAGTACACTATGCACAGTGGATAGAGAAAAAAGAAGCAGGAAGACCCGAATTGAAATACAGCCTCAGACACTTCCTAACTGTATCACTCCAGAAAAGCCACAACCCATTTTTGCTTCAGTTTCCTCATCTATGTGGGTTGTATTCCTTCTTCCTCAAAAAGGACAAAAATGACATCACTAAGTTAAAGTGAAGATACACTGTGTCTGACTGTAGCTGATTAGGACAATATGAGCTTGGGATGTTCTACCTAGGTTGAGCACAAAGTGTTCATGTGAATATTTGGGGTGGATTCTTTAAATTTGCATATCTCATATCTCTTTTGAACTCTGACTTCAGTAACCTGGCCTTCATTTACCAGCATTGTTTCACTCAGGGCCTCTATTTGGATGTGATACCTTCTGACTTCTCTCCCAACAAGAGCTGTTCATCTTTCAGGTCGACTGGATTTTGCATTGTCTTTTGGCATGTGCACATTCCATGTACCAATGGTGAGTGGAATAATTTTTGAAGTTTTTGTACATGTTTTGTGCATTTTGACCACAGGGAAGAATCCCCACCTGCCTTGGTAATCAGGTCCAGGGCTGGGTAAGCATAATTTCTGGCCCATTTATCACACCAGAAGATGAGAAGTGTGATCCTTACAAGGCTGCTCAGACACCCAGGGGACTGCTGAATCCCACTGCTACTTACAGTGAGAAGAGAAACCTATCATCTGGGCCAGTTGTGTGCAGGGTTGTGACTACAGCTCCTATTTTATTGGCACCAGATAATTCAGCACTTGGCTGTCACCATAGTACTTTGAGGCAGGTAAAAACAGCAATGTCTTTTGATTCATACATAAATTGGATTTAAGTGAGGCAAAGTTGTACAAGTCATTGGCCTCACTCTCCCAGTCATTGAGATCCACTGGCAAGGCAGAGTAAAGGTGACTGGTGATGGCTGGAGATGCAGTAAATTACCTTCGCATCTTCAATGTCTAACTAAGTTCTAAATCATCCACAGCACTTGAGTCGGCTGCCTTCACAACCATTGGACCAAATTGTTCTCATCAGCCCGTTCTACGAGGGAAAGTCTTCACATGCTTGGAGTATATACCCCTTCCCGCCCCAACTCACTGATAGGTGTGAGACCTCTCAGTTACCCTCAACTTTATTTAGCCTGTCTACTGAAAGTGTTTACCAGGATGTGTCCATAGATCGTGCAACAGCTTCTTGGAGCCCCAGATGAGAGTTAGGTGGATCAGGTAGACACAAAATGTGGAAAGCAATCCTGAAAAGGGCTCAGTAGCCCTCACACCAGAGCTACTAGTCTTTCCTGAATACACCCTACAACTCTCCTCATCTATAAGTGAGCTAGAGAAGGAAATGACAAATCACTCCAGTATCTTTGCTAAGAAAACCCCAAATGGGGTCACAGTCAGATGACCGTAACAAATAAACAATTATATAATACTGTAGTAGTAGCAGTAAGTTCTAATCTTCTGTATAGTTTTTACTTTATGACAATGGTACCATTTGCGATCTTTTCCTATCATTCTGTGTGTTTCACTTTTTTAGAAGTCTTGAAAGTTTCTTTGCCAATTATTTAAGAATATATTGCCTCAAGCACAGATGTTATTTTTTGTGAGTACCCTGTATTGCCTGACTACTCTTCCCAGAATTACAAATTTAGAGTTGTAAAGGAAATCAGAGACAATCTTATATAACCATTACTTAAATAAATGATGACCCTCATGTATATTTTTATGCTATACTAAATGTTAACAGATGTTGGTCTTCATTCTAAAGTAACTTTCCCAGGAACAGTGATTGATCTTTCAAAAATAAAAGATTATCATTAAACAACAATTTGAATTTGAGAATTTCAGGGAAAGGAAGTCAACCTTTTTGTGAAGTAAGCTTTTACATGCAGAAGCCATAAGAGCACCATATATGTGATATATAAAAAAATCTATATACATAAACATATGTGCATATAGTCACATTGTGATTCACTAAAGGAGGACAATTGTTTTTTTTTTATTTAGTAAAGAAGCAAATAGTTCTTCATAAAATAGCTTTGATTTCATCCAAACATATACAAGTGAAATGGATTTTGAAAAAAAATAAATCAATGTATTATATTTACATATGTGTATGTTTGTGCATGTGTATGATATAGCAATTTAACCAAGAAATCATTCATTATGACTAAATTAGATTTCTACCAAAAATATAAGAAAGATACAACATTAGGATAACAGTTAATATAATCATATTATAAACAAAAACTTCCAAAATCAAGAGTTATCTGAATAGATGGTTAAAAACACTTTGACAAAGTACAATACCCATTTGTGCTTTAAAAAAAACTCACAATGTATTGTCATAGAGGAACCATTTTAATATCATAAAAATGTTTATCTAAAACAGAAAAGGAAGGATAGTATTCAATGTAGATACTCAAGATAAATTTTCAGGCAATATAAACCCTTTTAATTGATAATAAAGTCAAAGAAACTAGATGTTCGTTGACTAATATGAAAAAATAGCATACATGACTGCCATTGTTCTTTCAATTCTGCTTACTGTTAACATGCCATGGTTATCTCTAATAATGACAGTGATAACAAATTGTATTTATATAGAGCTTTAAATTTTTATCACATTTCCATTTCTTCATTTGTACCTTTTGAGCTAAGTAATACAACTATCACTTGTTATATATTGCGGGTTAGGAAATTGTAATTAAGACAATTGCTGATGTTACAATGACTTTTTCCTTACAATTCAGAATGAACAGCACATCTTCTAATTCCAAATCCAATGTTCTTTCTCTCCTTCCTTTTATCAAAAGAGAAAGGACTAATCCCAACTTTCCATTATTTGATATATGTTTAGGATGTTGTCCTAGAGCGATGATGACTATTCAAAGTCACCATTTGGGATTCTCATATATGTGAATTCAGTCTTTCTTCTTTACTCAAAGTTTTACAATAATGGTTAACCATACTGCATACTATTTATAAATAGAGGCTAAGCTAAGCACATGTCTAACAAAATAGAATTTTGTAATAAGTTATTTCATTTTTTTTATTCAGGATACCCTAAATATCTCACTGAAAGTATATTTAGTGTTAACTGTATGCCAGAATATTGTCCAGAACTTGTTTTTGTTGCTTGTCTTTTGTTTCCTTTCTTTCTTTTTAATTTCTGGAATAAAACAAGCATTTTCATAAGATAGTGCAATATGGCAAGACGAGATTATTCCCCAGGAGTTCAAGGATGCTTCCATTGTCCATTTCTTTAAAGGTAAAGGAAATAGACTCTTCTGTGACAATCTCAAGGGAGTCTCTTAGTCATTTCTGGCAAGATTCTTGCCAGACTCCTCCTTAACAGACTGATCCTTCACCTGGAAGATGTTCATCTACCTGGGAGCCAGTGTGGCTTCAGAAAGGGCTGAGGAATGATGGATATGATGTTTGCTGCCCAATAATTCAAGGAGAAATGTCAGGAGCAGAAAAGAAGTCTGTACACAATATTTTTAGATCTGACCAATGCCTTTGATATTGCATATCACCAGGGCTTATGGGAAAATTATGTCAAAACATAGTTTTCCATTGAAGTTCATCAGTATTGTAATGTCAATTTCATGATGGCATGCTATCCTGGGTTCTAGATAATGGTGCTTCCAAGCTTACCCAGTTATGAATGGAGTAAAGCAAGGCTGTGTGCTCACTCCCATGCTTTTTAACATGATATTTTCATTCATATTGTCAAATGCCTTCAATGAGGATGAATATAGCATTATGGTCAGCTATCACACTGATGTTAAATTCTTCAACTTGAAAAGGCTACAAACCCAAAATAAAGGTTTTTTTTTGTGTGATCAAAGTTTTTGATTTTTGTTTCCAGACAATTGTGCACTCAATATGGTCTTGGAAGCTCAGATGCAACAAATTATGGATTGATTCTCTGCTGCTTGTGCTGATTTTGGCCTAATAATTGACACCAAGAAACCACAGGTGCTCCATTAGCCAGCACCACAACATCCATATGTGGAACCATCAATTACAGAAAATGGAGAAGTTTTGAATATTGTGGATAAGTTCACTTACCTTGGTATCATACTTTCTAGGGATATATACACACTAATATGGAGTTTGACACCCCCATTGCGGGAGCTACCTTGGTGTTTGGGAGGCTCTGAAGGAAAATACAGAAAAGAAGGGGTCTTAGACTGGCTACCACACTGAAAGTCTACAGAACCATTGTGCTCACCTCATTGTTGTATGACTGTGAAACCTGAACAGTCTACCAGTGCCATGCCAGGAAACTGAATTGCTTCCATATGAATTATGTTAGGTAGACTCTGAAGATCACCTGGCAAGATAACCACATACTGATGTCCTTTCTCAAACTAAACTGCTAAGCATCCAAACTCTACTGCAGAGAGTGCAACTCCAATGGGCTGGCCATGTTGTTCCAATGCCAAATGTATGCTTGCCAAAAAGACTATTTTACGGAGAACTCACACAAGGCAAACACTCACATGGTAGTCAGAAAAAAAAACAATGCAAGGACACTTTCAAGGTCTCTCATAAAAACTTTGGAATTTATTGTGGGACATGGGGAACACTGACACACGAACAGGCAGAATGGTGTGCCCTCATCAGAGAAGGCACTATGCTTTATAAGCAAAGCAGAATTGAAGTAGTTCAAAACAAATGTAAGACATGTGAATTTAGAGAATCCACCCCAAATGTTCACATGGTCTATTTGTGCCAGACATATGGCAAAGCATTCCAAGCTCACATTGGTCTGGTCAGCCAAAGTCAGACACACTGCGACTTGACTCTAACATAGTGATGTCACTTTGGTCCTCTTCAAGAACAAAGGACACCAAGCAACCAACAATAGAGAAATGATTGTACATCAAAATGCAAATCTACTATGCATAAATTGCTATTTCTTTCAATGTTACCACAAAATTGTCATATAAATTTATTTTTCTTCTTTCCTTCTTTCACTCCCTGCCCTAGAGATAACTACCATCAGACACAAATACATACACACAGATACATAGATACAGATATGTAATCATTCTATATGCAGTGCTATTTATAATATAATTTATAATTTCTCTATATTATCTTGTCCTTCATTTTTGAAGTGTACTGATGACATAGTGGGACAATTTTTTTGACTTGTGTATGAATTGGTTTTAAGTGATACAGAATAGCACAAAGTCAACAGCCTCACTTTCTATTCCAGGTATCAAAGCCCAGTGACAAGATAAACATCAATATAACTGGCAATAGTCCAGGATGCAATGGATAATCTTCATGTTAATGAAGTCTGAACACACTGTAAGCACACCACATCTCCTGCTTCTGTTGCCTTCATGGCTGTTGGAACAAATTGTTCCCATCCACCCATTTTTCTGGGAGAACTCTTCACATGCTTGGGATAGACATGCACCTAACTCACTGCTAAGTATGAGACCTCAACCTGGTTCAGCCTGTTTGCTAAAATTGTTTACTGACAATTTGAGATCAAAGTGAATGAGCATGCCTAAAAAAGGCTCAGCAAGCCCTAACCAGAGGTGTTAATCCTTCCTGAATACCCAAATACCTCATGCACTTATAACTCATTTAATGAAATACACAATCCTTTCAATTTCCAGTTTTAGACATTTCTATTACTTACTACAATATGTATATGGTAACTACATGTACAAGTTGTTATGGATATCTCTTCTGACTCTGTTGACATTTCTCACACTGTATTGACCTTGGGAAATAAATACCACATTTCTATTATGTTTTGTGAATTCCATTTCTGAGAATAACACCTCACTCCTTTGATACTTCAATGAATCTTTGAAATCAATGATGTTCATGGCAATCCATTCTTGCCTGTCCATCCTGTATGACAATATTACAGTTCTTGGCACAGAAGAATAATTTGATATATACTTAATTATTGCTTGTATTATTGACTCATGTTTATATCCTCCCATGAGTTTACCACAGGCAGTCCAGCAACTACACTTAAGACCTCTCTCATATTTCCTTGATATCGCCTGGATGCAATAGAACACAGAGTATCCATCATGTTTGTCTCATAACCAACACATTTTTTTTTCTGTTTGTCTTGCATTTATCTGATTGTGTTCTTTGTTTCATGCAGTTTATACCTTTGTTCCTTTCTGCCATGCAATTCATAATTCATCATGTTTTCAGCCGGCTTGCACATAGAGAAATTCACTGAATCTCAGCCTTCATTGACAAATAGTTTGCCTGTAGTAAGTAAGTAATAATAATAGTAGTAGTAGTAGTTGGAGGAGGAGTAGGAGTAGGAGTAGTAATTTAAAAAGCAGAAAAAAGGAACCTCAAATATAATAAAATAATAAAATGGAAATGGAAAGTTGTCAAAGAAGTATACACACACAACTTTTCATGAATTACTATATAGGGCAGTATTGCTTTTTCTATTTGAATTTCAAGTAAATATAGAATGACTTTGATTTCATTTATCATGTTTTTTTTACTGTTTAGCATTCTAATTATCCACAATATTTTTAGAATATGACATTTCTTTTTTTCAGAACTCACTTTTGATGATGTCAGTTTTGATGTCCAAGAGCATTTATAAATTAATTAAAATGTCACTAAATAGTTTTTTCATTAGGACATATGTGCTTATAAATAAATTGTATTTACCCATTGCATTAGGAATAGTTGGATTGAAAGGAGAAATGGAATTGTAGACAATTTCAACAATTAACTAGAAGAAAATAATGTAATTATTCCATTAGAGAAATGGTAATAGGGATAGATTTAAAACATGTTGCATCAGAAGTCCTAGAACCCTAGAGGAATCTAAGTAACAGTAACCTTTAAGGAAGCTTATATTTAGATGTGCATGAAGAGAAGGTGGGGTAGAATCACATTTATATGTTTATTAAATCAATGTAACAATTTGTGAGATATACTAAATACTAAAAATCCAAATATGTTCTAAAAGAAGAAAATTACCTCTAATATTTAAATAATAATAAGAGCTTACAATTTTGGAGAGCTTGGTTGTTTACACAGTACTGTGTTTCTGTCCCAACACTCTCTGAGGCATCAAGTAGTACAGATGAATTTCTGCTGAAACAAAACAAAACAAAACAAACAAACAAACACTAGCCAACCATTTATTCCTACTCTGTTTAGATTGGATTATCCCATTCCATTTCTATATATTTCGGTCAGCCACTCTCTATCTTCCAGAAGCATGGAACATAGATGTTCAATTGAATTCAAATCCACAAGTATTTATTGAACTCCTGTGATGTTCAAGGTTGAGAAATACCGGAGAATAATGAATACAAAGCTGGCTTTGGAATCAGGATGGCCTGGTTTCCAGTCCCATGTTTTACATGTTGCATATTTGCCATTTCTCTTCCCACTGCCTCAGACAATTGCCTAAGATAATTAACTGTGGAACATTTCCAATGTGTATTTGTAGATAAAATTGCTTTAATTATAATAGCAATACTTAACATTTGTATAATACTTCTTATGTGCTAAGCCCTGTGCTAACCACTTTACAAATAATACCCCATTTGATCCTCACAGCAAATTGGTGAATAGGTCCTATAATTATCCCTAATTAACAGATGAAGAAACTGAGGCAAATAAAGGTAAAGTGATTTGCCCAGCATCACACAGCTAGTAAATGTCTGAAGCAGGATTTTAAGTCAGATTTTCCTTACTCTAGGACCAGCTTCCATTTCTATATACCAGTTAAATCTTAAATCTGCCTATCCCATCATCATTGAAAAAAGGGGGGAGGGAAAGAGATACAAAGTTTTCAACCAATAATTTCTTTCCTCGAGCAACTGGTATTCATAAGGAGAATGCAAATCGTGTGTAGATAAATCAATATAATTTAAAAAAAATAATTTCAGGAAAAATATAAGAGCTGGGTTAGGTGATGGGATGGTGGTTAGGAAAGGCTCAGGGAGAAGATACTTGAAAGGAGTAAAGGGTTCTAATGTTAGGATGAAGAAATGTCTGTTCTACGCATGGGGAAACTATCTGTCCCAAGGTATAAGCGCTGGTAATTAAATCTTGCAGAAAGGGGAGCAGAAAGCAAGAAAGGTGGCAGTTTTATCAAGAATACATGGAATAGCAGTATAATAGCAGTAACTGTCATTTGAATAGCATTTTAAAATTTTCAGAACACCATTACATGTATTCTCATTTGATCCTTCCAATGACATTATGATCTGTAGTTGATATCCCCATTTTACAGATGGTGAGCCCGAACTGAGTCTCGGAAATATCAATTGACTTGCTCAGGTTTCAACAGCTAGTATGTGAACCAGTATTCAAACCTAGGTTTTCCTGATTCTATATCCATCACTCTATCCACTAATATATGCTACCTCCCTTTTGAATGATCATCTAGATGTAAAATGTGGAATGTTTAAATGCCAAAACCAAAAGCTGGCATTTTACCATAGAAGAAGGAAGGAACTGTCACAGCAATTCTTGATTCAGACCTGTACTTTAGAAGGTTATTATGGCAGGTACATGAAGAATAGAATAAAAAGGGGAAGTGATATGAGGAAATGAAATGAATTAAGAGTTATTATAGTAGTCTAAGGGAGAGGTGATACCAACGGGGTTTTCTTTGCAAAGATGTTGGAGTCATTAGCCATTTCCTTATCTAGTGAATCAGGCTAATAGATGTCAAGTGACTTGCCCAGGGTCACATAGCTAGGGAGTATCTGACTCCAAATTTAAACTCAATTCTTCCTGACTCCATGCCCAGCACTCTATCCACTAAGCTGCCTAGCTGTCAGATAGATAGATAGATATGCTTATAGAAATATAGATATATACATTTGTGTCTATGGGAATATATATGTATACACATACATATATAATGTTTATATATATAGACAAATATATAGAGACAAACTTTTAGATACAATAAATACAATGTGTATATATATGTGCACATGCATATGTAAATGTGTGTATATATATATATATATGCATGTACATACACAAGCACACACATATATTTGTTCGTTCATTTCTATATGTATATTAGAATATGAGTTTGAACTTTCAATTCTTGGTGACCGGTATGTTAGGGTTAACCTAACCCCAAGAGGGGAATTTGTAGGAATTTGTGGGTTTAGAAGGGGAAGATGATGAGTTAACTTTTGGAATGTTGAATTCCATTTGGGAATGGCCCAACTGGACTTTCTTTTCATTTTTCATAAGATTTTATTGTCTCTAGTACTTTACCAACATTTTCTTTTGTTTTGTCTTCGAATAACAGGTTAGAGAAGATTCATGTGAACACTTTCCCAAGTGCCTCTGCTCATCTTACTGCCTCCAGGAATAAGAAACAAGAAGCAAGACGTAATTATACTAGCCCTTTGATGTTTTTTGGAAACTTCTACCTATGTATCACTGATTTTATGTTTAATATTGTTATTATTATTTTGTGAAACGTTACCTATTAGGCTAACAGTCAGCTTGAATGTGTGTGTGTGTGTGTGTGTGCGCGCGCGCGTGTGTGTTCAGTGAAACTCCTAATCTTATGTCATAGGCATTACTGGAGGGTGTTACTTATTTTGAATGGAACTTCACTCACTGTATTCATTAGTCATCCATGGTTAGAGGAAACATTCGAACATTTTTGGAAGATAATCCATATTGTTACTAAGAGGGAAGCATTTGTAAGAGGGAGAGCTAAACGATAGTGTCAGCCAGAGTAAAGTGTCTAGCGTTAGCACTCTGGGCTGAATTACCTTCTGTTTTGCTTCTCTTTCCTTTAAGGGTTATGGTCAGGGACCTATAAAGAGAAAGAAAAGTAGATTTTGTGCAGCATCTTAGAAGTCCCAAGTCTGAGAAAAGGGCACAGCAGAATACATTTCCAGGGGAAAAAAGAGACAACTGGTGAGGTAGGGAATTGGAGCAAGAATTCAGGATGGCTTTCTGGTGTATGTAGAGTAGGTGTGGGGGCCATAAAAGCACCTACTATGTGTCAGGCACTGTCCCCTAGCATATAACTAAGGATATGAGGAAGAAAATGAAATAGTTTTTACCTTCAGGGAACTTATGTTCTATTGATTTGTTTTTGGTGTGATGGTGGTGGTGGGGGAGGTGGGGGTGGGCCAGGGATTTGCAGTTTGGGTGATATGGGAAGGTAACTTGTGAGTTGAACTTTGAAGGAAACTATGGATTTTAAGAAATGGTAATTTAAGCTAGTTGAGACTTTAGCCAGATTTTATCTTTGTTGATGAGGCAGCCTGATGGCTATGAGACCTATCCTGCTTAAAGGGGAGGTATTGGTCATTGGGCTTGTCCTTCAACATGGTCCTTCAAGGCTTATCTATGGCTAAACTGACACATACACACATATGCATATACATACACACATGTATGTGTGTGCATATCTATATGTGTTTAGCTGCAAACATCGAAGAACAATGCATACATAGAACACAGTGGGCTCCAATCCATCAGTCTTTTCAGGTTTATTTGCAATAAAGGAGCTTGTGTTACAGTTTTGTTGAAGGACATACTAGGGCTCTCTGGCCTAGTTATCACTAGGCATGCTCCTGGTCATCCTTTTTCTTATTTCCTATTCAGTCCTGCTTCCCACCTGCTCATACATTTCTATTTCAAGTATTTTGTCTCTCTTGTGCTCCATAAATCCTCTTTGCTAGTCCCATCATGGATATTTTAGAGTTACAGAACATATTTTTACAGCAGTCAGACCTCTCCCAGGTGAGGTTTTCCTCTCATCTCCACCGACCCCTGGGATAACTAGAATATATTTCAGGCCCAGTTTTCATTTCATCCCTCCATACAACTATAAATGTCAATCCAAATTTTGGCAACATTCCCATAATCAAGAAATATGATTGGCATTGAAAGGAAACACTGCTTAGAAAACAACACAGCCTAATAAATGCACTTTTCCACTTTGGATTTCTCTATTTATAATTTAGAGTGTATTAAGAGCCTGAAATAAACATTTTTCTTATTAATATTGCTTGTAATTTTATTTCTGATATGTTGGTTAAATTAGGTATGGAGATGGTCCTGTTTTATTAGATCCTGTACCCAAAGAGTTCAAGTCTAGGTAAGTCCTATCACTGCGGTCCTATGGAAGGAACAATCATTGGCTTTGGAAACAGAGGATTTGGGTCAAATCTCATCTCTGATGCATGCTACCTGTGAGACCTTGGACAAGTCACTTAATTTTCCTAGGCTTTAGTTATCTCACCCGGAGAATGAGGAAGTGGGATTAAATGGGCTTTGAGGTTCCTTCCAAATGGCAAATCTGTGATCCTGTGAATCTGTAATGAAAGACTCATGCTCAATTCCTTAACTCTCTTTCTCCTCCACATCTCTAATAACCTTTGTGATCTCATAAAAAGAACTCCATGTTCCTAGGCCTATTTTTCCCATGATAAATGTGGCAGGTTGTACAAGTTCATATATTCGTGTTCAACATGGTCTTTCATGAGTATGCAGACCTCTAAGTGTGAAAAAATCATGGAGATCAGCAACTCTTTTGTAATTAGGTGGCATATTCAAATGCGAATAAGGAAGACCTAAGATAAGTTGGCATCTGACACTTACTAGCTATGTCACATGAAGTCACTTAACTTTTGCCTTAATTTCATTAGTCATAAAAAGGGGATAACATTTGCATCTCTACCTCAAGATTTTTGTGAAGATAAAATGAGATATTTGGAAAGTTGCTTGCAAAACTTAAAGTGATATCTAAAGACAAGCTATATTAGCTATTTCTTCTCCTTCTTCCTCTTTTTCTTCCTCCTCTTCTACTACTTCCTCTCTTCTCCTACCTCTTCTTCTTCCTCTTCTTCTTCTTCTTCTTCTTCTTCTTCTTCTTCTTCTTCTTCTTCTTCTTCTTCTTCTGCTGCTGCTGCTGCTGCTGCTGCTGCTGCTTCTGCTGCTGCTGTTGCTAAAGGCAGCTAGGTGGTGCAGTGGATAGAATGCTAGGCCTAGAGTCAGGAAGATTCATCTTCCTGGGTTCAAATTTTATCAGCTGTGTGATCTTGGGAAAATCACTTAACCCTGTTTAGCTCAGTTTATTAATCTGTTAAATGAACTGGGGAAGGAAAAGGGAAAATAGTTATCTTTGCTATGAAATCCCCAAATGGGGTCATGAAGAGTTGGATATGACTGACAAGGACTAAGCAATAATAAAAACCACCAGTATCATTATTGAGAGTTGTGTAATGACTCTCAGAGTTTAAATGACAAATAGATAGTCACAGAGTTAGAATGTATCAGAGGAAACAAAAAGCTCAAACTCATGTCATTTTGAATCATAGCCCTTCACTCTATTCACTACACCTCTACGCCTTGCCTACAGCACCATGTGGTTAGATGCAGGTTATATCTAACATGGTGTTATCTTGGCTCTTTTGAAGTATTCCAGAAGTCCATTGCCAGGATCTCTATATTAGTGCTATTACTCAAATCTAGTTAAGGCCCTAGGGATCTAGACAACTTTGAATAATTTATTATCTAAGCATTTGGTACAGCTTTATTCCCAACACCAGGGAATGTATTGGCTCTTGCAACTAGACCAATTCAACTCTTTCATCTCTGCAGGGACCTATATAACATGAAACATTGCCTGTGAACACTAGAAGGTACCTGTTCAGTATTTCCTCAATGCCACCTTCTTTGTCTCTGAGCAGGAGCTATAAATTTATTTAATCATCTTCCTGAGCTACTGTCTGTTGCACTCCTTCAATGCATCTCTCCCTTTATCAGACCAGCATCCCTTTGCCCCAAATGGCTATTAATTGATCCTGAGATATATATCACATTCCCTAGCAAGCAAAGGTCAGGAAAGAAAGAAGACCAGTCAACACCACTTCCCCTGAGCTACCAGATGTAGAATCAGAGTTTATGTCTTTAGAAATGAGCCAGTCCTTGTCTTGGCTTACCTAGCAAATCAGTCCTTCAGTCAATTTATTCCATTGGATACCATAAAACTATGTTCCGCTGTCTTTTTTTTTTTTGTTTCTGAAGATGAATGAATGAATGAATAAATGAAGATGTAGTGGTATTCCAACTCAAATCTTCTGAGCCTGAGTCCCAACAGAATTTCCATTTTACTTGTCTAAACAGTGCATATTGGTAATTTTTATTCAGATAACTCGTGCATGTTTGTGACTTTGTTATGTAAACTCATGGCTTCTCTTAAACTTCTCCCAATTATCCCCACTTTTTTTGTTCTTTGCAGCACCATACCAGGGTGGTCTAAATTTGGCTGTTCTTGCCCACTTTTTTCCTCATGATTTGGGAAGCTGTGGTTGAGTTCATATAGAAGTGTGACTTTGGCCATCCCAGTTGTGAGAACAATTTCTCCTAGATATATATCTACTACACTTTTGGCTTAGTTGGTAGAATGCTCCAGCCTGATTCAGCAAGGCTTGAATTGAATTTCTAGCTCTGACTCTGCTAGCTGTATGACTAAATGCAAGTCATTTAGCCTTTCAGACCCTCTGAATTCCAATGACTAAAGTGGGGATATTGATCTCTAGTGTACTTATCTTATAGGGTTATCATGAGGCCCTTACAAGATAATGTCTGCTAAATGTTTGGCAGATTTTAAAGGCCTTTCAGGATCATCTAGGTGGCACAGTGGGTTTGGAGTCAGGAAGATTCATCTTCTTGAATTCAAATATGGTCTCAGACACTTACTAGCTGTGTGACCATGGACAATCACTCAACCTTGTTTGACTCAGTTTTTTCTTCTGTAAAATGAGCTGGAGAAGGAAATGGGGAATCATTCTGGTATCTTTGCCTAAAAAATAAAGTGTCACAGAGTCGGGAACTATTGGAAAAAATAACTCAACAACAACAGTAACAACAAAGGCTTTTAAAACATCAGTAATGATCATTAATACCAACTTTACTTAGTAGACTGTGTAGCAAACTACCAACCACAACCTCACATCTGTCAGACCAGACAATCCTGTTCTAAGAGTTTGTGGGGCTTAGTTTCCTTCCTTCAATTTTAGGGAGGAACTTGCAGTAGTGCTGTTGAAATTTCTCACACAATCTGCCCTCTAATCTTTAAGGAATATTCCAAGTTTCACATACACATAGAAAAAGAAACAAATCAAAATACATTTGAAACGTAGTGTTTTGACTTTTTTAATGGGAGAGGTGAACCCTATTGGTCCTTCCAGATTTATTTCTTTTATTTTGGTTCTTGGATATTTTGATAGGTCTTTGATATAATCAATTTCAGCCATCACTCTTACACAGCTGATCACAATCTATCTATGCCTGCTCATCTTAAGTGACTCATCAACATTGGGCCAACATCTTTGGGTTCCAACCAACATGTCAGATGGTTTTCTCTGCCTCCTTATTTTCTATGTATACTTTTAAAGCCTGTGAGATGTTTATCAATTATCATTTTATTTCATGAAATTACTAATCAATCTCTCCCCTCCATTCATCAAAAATTCCTTAAGGACATTATTTAAATTTTCTATGGTAATTCTCTATTGTATATATTGTATCACACTGGCCATGTAGCTAACAACTTGTTAGGTGACCTTTTACCTCATTTCTTCTGATACTGTGCTATACAACACTATACACACAGAGCAACACATACACACATACATAGATACATACTATACACACAGAGCAACACTATTAAACAGAAAGTACTAATACATGTGTGCATGTCTATCTTTCTTCTAGGTAGATGTATGGGTGATTAAAAGAGTTCTGAAATTTGCCAAAGGAGACTGAGCCCACACTCATCCTTCTTTTCAATTCTAAGCTCTATTAATTGTCCACTTTTAGAATCTGTTCAAGATGAAATAGGGAGAAAGATTTCTAGCTTTACACTGACCATTCAACTGATCTATCTTTATCTCTATTTTTCTATATATCTAAACTGTAGACTCATTCTATGGACTACTCTACATTATTTTTTTGATCAAACAACTCACATTTATTAAGTACATACTGTGTGCTAGATACTCTTCTTTGTGCTAGGGATACAAAGGCAGAAGGGAAACTGTCCTTGCCCTTGAGGAGAAAAAACACAAATGATTGAGACAGTATGAAGGTACATAGGTATATAAAAAACACATATGGAAACAGATACAAGAAAAGGAAGGTGGAGTACAGAAGCACTAAAAGCTGAGGGGACCAGGAAAGGCTTTGTTCACAAGATGGTGCTAAAGCTCAAGTTTTAAGGGAAGTATAAGCAGAGGAGGAAAGAAGTTTACTTTGGACATGAAAGACATCAATGGGAAAGCATGGAGATGAAAGATGGAGCGTCGTGTAGGAGACAATACAAGAAGGCTTGTTTGCTTTTACTTTAACATATATGGAGAGGAGTAATGAGTTATAAAGAAAGGTAGTTTGGAGCTGGGTTTTGAGTGCCTTAAAATGGTGGACATAATAGTTTATAGTTGATCCTAGATAAAATGGACGATCACTAAAATTTTATTGAGAAGTGGGATATTGGGGGAGATAGTTGACCTAGTCAGAAATGAGGTTTGGGAAAAATTTTTGGCAGATATGTGAAGGATTTATCAGACAGAAGAGAGACAAGGCAGAAAGTCTATTTAGGACACTATTACAAAAGTCTGGTTGAGAGGCGATGATGACTCAATATAGGATGGTGGCTTTGTAAGTGGAAAGAAGGGGAGAGGTGTGGAAGATGAGAAAATTGAAGCTAAGAAAGTTGAAGTGACAGCAATGATACATGACAAACAATGCCTGAGGCTGTATTTGAGCCCAATGTCTTCCTGAATTAAGTTCAGCATGATACATTGATTTTCTTAAGATCTCACAATGAATTAACATATTAATGGCACAACCTAGACCTCCTGATTTTTATTCCAGTTACTGGCCCTACCATTCACTGTGCTATATGTATGAGTAGGGACTCCACAAGTAAATAATAATAATAATAATATTATTATTATTATTATTGTTGTTGTTGTTGTTATAGCATTAGCTAACATTCATATAGCACTTATTATGTGCCAGGGACTTTGCTAAGCATTTAACAAATAGCATCTCATTTTAGGTGGAGAAACTGAGGCAAACAGAGGTGAAGTGACTTAACCAGAGTCACACTGCTAGTAACTTCCAAGTCTAGATGTGAACTCAGGTAGTCCTGACTCCAGGCACAATATTTTATTTATGATACCACCTGGCTATGAGGAATATGACCAACTTCAGCTTCAAATTTCCCCTCATTCTCTCATTTTCTCCCCCTTTAATGGAAAGTCTTTCATTGAAGATTCTCTTAGGTTTTCTCTTCTGTATATTTCCACCCAATGGGGAAAGTACTAGGAGAAGAGCCAGTGTATTTTAATGCTCCATTTTAATTTTGAGGTTGATGCATGGGCTTGTCCCAAAAATGCTATAGCAAATTTCAAAGTATATCTCATGGGTTAGTAGTTTCCTCTTTTATCTGTGTGGAAAAGGCACAGTTTTTTTCTCTTTTCTATAACAGTAAAGTAGAAGTGTAATGAGGGATGTGGAATGGAGCGCTATCATTTCCTTAATGCATTCTTGGAAGAACTTTCAGAGATGACTGCTTGTTATATATTGGTAATGTGCCTTGGGGTTGTTTAGAGCCATTCTCAAACTACTTGAGGACTACTACTACTTCAGGACTCTATTCCAACAATAGAGATGGCAACTCATTCAGGCCTGTCCATGCTCTGAGAATATTGTATATAGACTCACATAAATTTGCCACAGGGTTTCCACCCAAAATGCTAGAGGCATTATTCACTTTATGAATCAAAAAAGGAGAAAAAAATGAAACCTAGATTTGCAATGTAGTACAGATATAATTGAGAAAAAATAGTAATTCAGTGAAAAAATGGTAATTTAAAATATTAATGTAAGTTCACATGTGAGTCTTCAGAAATGTCAAAAAAACTAAATGATTTGAAACTGAATATATAAATAATACTCATTAAAATTCATCATACTTTCATGTTTTATTAAATTCAAATAATGTTTCTGAAAATATCCCAATAGATATTCATTAAGGTACATAAAATCCATCATGTTATTTGTTCACTAATATTGCAAGAGGCATAATCATTGTAACTGATACTTTACTCAGCCCCCCACAGATATTGAAAATCCATTAATTATACATTTTCTTTCTATGACCATTAACTACAATTAAACAGAGCTTCAAGTGATCTGTAATTGTTTAATTCAGGAAGCATGGCTTAGTTTACCAATTAATGTGATTTTTGTTATGAGTTACCTTACAATGAACTGTTTATTTATCTCCTCTGAATAAAAGCTAGGTATTTTTCCATTAACTTATGGATATCTTGGATTGGAATGATATTATGATATAGTATTACATATGAAATTTTTGAGTTACAGAAAATCTGAATCATCTAGTGCTCTGCCAATATGGATTTATGTTTTTTTTCTTCTTTTTTGTCTTGATACCATATAAAATTTAGTCCTCACTTTGTGTGCATACACACACACATTGACTTGCTCTAAATAGAAAAAGGAAAAAGTAGAGAACACTTTGCCAATTGGGACACTGTACTTATAACTAGGTCTTACCAGAAGGAGTGTCACACCTAGAATCCTTAAACATTGGCTATTAATGTGCTTGTGCTCAATAAATAAGGCCTTGAGAACTGGTACTAGGGAATGTTCATATTATTTATAGACTTAGGAGAACTAACAAGAAGAAAGGAAATCCAATGAAAAAAACCTTTTCAAAAAATCATCAATTATATAATTTATCAATATTTGTTTCTCATTGCCCTGTGACAAATTTTTAATGGAGACCATTGAATATTTCTCATTTCACTTTTTTCTAAGTTTAATTTCATTATAACACTAACCATTGCTCTTATGAGCTAAGTCTTTATGCATGTATGTATGCAATATGCTTATTTATTGACTTTGGGGAAAAGCTGAAGGAAATGTAATTTTTTTTGCTTATTTTGCTTATAAGAATATTAGAGCTAAGAATAAATATTATTACGTAGACATGGGACTTCAGGATTTCCTTCCTAAAAAAAACTGCTAGTGTTTTCTCTACCTTGAAACCAAATATCCTCTTGCTCCTATCAATCTTTCTTTCCTTCTTTTCACCCACAAAACTCTTGAAAGATCAGTCAACACTCTCAGATTCCATAAGCTGCCACTCATATCTGGAATATTCTCCCAGCTAATCTCTGCCTATTACCATTTCTACATTCCTTCAACACTGATAGTGCTTTTCTTTTCCAAATTTCCTTGCATTTCTTTTCTACACATTCTCCTAATGCTTGTATGTGCACATGTTGCTTGATCAATTAGAATTAAATTAAGCTCCTTGAGGTCAGGAACATATTTTGTTTTTGTTTTTATCTCCAGGATTTAGGACAGAACCTGGCACCTGGTTGGCATTTAATAAATGCTTATTGATTAGGTGAATGATGGATATCCATACTGAGGACTTTAGTAAAGATCCTATTTCACCTATCATTCTGTCATTAAGAATACTATCACTTTACCTAATAAAATCTTCTCATTTTGAAACATTTGATAGTTGATCCCCTTCTGATTCTGAAAATATTTCACTTGTTTTCTCTGGTACTGTAATAATCTCATTCTGTAATAATCCTGACTTTCATATATTTAATGGTAACTCTCCCTTCAAACCCGGGTATTATTGCACAGGCTAACACTACATGCAAGATGATGATGATGATGATGATGATGATGATGATGATGATGATGATGATGATGATGATAAGCAGTACTAGTATGTAGTAGTATGGGATACATATCCTCTTCACTCTTGTCTTTTATTTCTTAGAGTGAATCTCTTACATTCTTTAAAAAATAGTTCAAACTGTGGGGGAGTTTTATTAATTCTCTTAGTTGTCACTGGCTTATCTGCTGTTCCTTCAAATTGTGAAAATTTTGTCTCTCCTTACATGCCTTGTGCATAATGGGTAAGTGAGTGAATGAAAAAGCACATATTAAGGACTCACTATGAGCAAAGCATTATGCTACATGCCAGGAATAAAATAGAAGAGTAAAAATAAAAATCCTCACTCTGAAGAAGGTCCCATTATAATAGGGACAATAGCAGATATGGAAGGTTTCAACTTAAAGTCAAATGGAAAGGTCCCAATGATTTTTAGAGTGAAGCAACAAGGTAATGCCTCTTCTTTCATGACATTTCCACTATTTCTGATGCTGATCCATTTGAGAGTGTCAAAGACTTTGGTGGTAAGAACTATCTTTTCTGGGGCTTCACAAGGTAATATTGAGAACCAAATAAGATATTATCTGTAAAAAAAGCAAAACACAAGAGAATGTCTAATAATATTCTTATTATTTAATAGGGTTCTTTTCAAGGATCTTTTTTTACTATCCAATATCTTCCTCTGTCATCTTATAAACTCCAACAAGAGAGATAACATGGTATAGTGGAAAGAGTACAGATATAGACCAGACTTTTCATTACACCTTGTAGAGAACAATCGAATTTAGTAGACTATAAGCTCCTTGAGAGCTTTTCCCACCCTTTGCATAATATCCAACACCTGACTCAGTGACTGACACAAAAGTGGTCTGCTTAAATTATTTTTGGCCTAAATTATGAAATATACACTTGAGGAGATCCTTGGCTACTAAAGAGATGGAGAAAGGGCAAGGAAGGCTGGGAGAGAATCAGTAAGCTAACCACGTACATTAAAAATTGGCCCATGTTTGGCCTTTTCTACCTATATTTTCATATTTAAAATTATTTCATAAAGAGATTTGAAAACTTAGCATAAAGGTAGTCTAGGCATTACTGTAGTTTAGCCGATCTCTGTTGATTTATGCTAACACTTTAAAACAGTACAGTGCTTTAGAAGGAGTGAAGACAAAAACCATCTTTCATTAAGAAGACAGAGAAAATATACATTCTTGGAATGAACATAGATGCTTATGATTAGTCCTCTTATTTTTATGATAAATGCTATTAATTTGCTTAATGCCATTTTAGTCAGGGCATACTTTTTTTTTTTGTTTTACCCATGAGATGATATGTTCAGTAGTTGTGGCTCTGACAACAAGGTAGAAGATTGATTCGGTTCTTGGTTTCTGAATCATCAAGTAGATAATTGAATAAATGGGATTCACTTGAACTGTGGAAAGGTGGCTTTTATTTGGAATAGATAGAAAGCAATAAAATGCATTTACATCATACTCAGCGGTGTGAACAAACCCCCAATCAGAGAGAGAGACAGAGAGAGACAGAGAGACAGAGACAGAAAGAGACAGAGACAGAGATACACAGAGAGACAGGGAAAGAGGGAGGGAAGAAGGGAGAGGGAGTGGGAAAGGGAAGCAGGGCTTATAGGCAAACTTTTTCTTTACTTTGAAATATGTAGTTTTATGTCTTATTAAATGTGTCCTTATTTTGCTCTAGGTCCAAAAATTTTGCAATTATATTGTACTGAAAATTGTAGTGTGTTTTATGAAATTTTCCCTCGTTTATTAATAGCTATCTTTTCTCCTATACTTAACAAATCACCTCATCTCTGCTGTGAGATTCACCCTAAAAAAGATACTAAGGATATGAGACAAATCACTGAGTGCAAACAAGTCTTTTTAAGACACGTAATTCCATTCCTTCCAAAGTGCTAATAAATACTCAACCACACCCATAGAAATTTGTCTTTCACTTAGTATGAAGTTCCAGGCAAAACTAGCCAATGATAGGCTTCTTCCACTGGTTTCTTTGGTTGACTGGGATAAGAAAAACCTAGAAGAACCATGTAGAATTCTGGCTAATTTATCTATTTATCTGTTATTACAGCTTGTAACAACCATTTTTCTTTTAAATCTGAAGATGTTCCAGTTCTGATTTCAGATAAAAAAAAAAAAAAAACAGGAAAAAATCTGTCTTCCATCTGTGTATCTATCTATCTGTCTATCTATCACTATATTTTTAATGAATGAATGAATTTTTAGTGTTCAATATTCACTTCCACAAGATTTTGAGTTGCAAATTTTCTCTTCATCTTTCCCCTCCCCCACCCCATGACAGCTTACATTCTGATTACCCTTTCCCACAATCTCCCTTCCTATCAACCCCCTTCACTTATTCCCTTATCCTTCTATTTTTCTGTAGGAAAAGATAGATTTCTATACCCCATTGTCTGTGTATCTTATTTCCCAGTTGCGTGTAAAAATAATTTTTAACATTCTTTTTTAAAACTTTGAATTTCAAATTCTCTCCCTCCCTCCCCACTCACCTTCATCTAAAAGACAAACAATTTGATATAGGTTATACATGTGTTGTCATACAAAACAATTCCATAATAATCATATTGTGAAAGACTAGCCATATTTCATTCCATCCTTTCCCACCCTCCCATTTATTCCTTTCTCTCCTTTGAATGGGTCCCTCCTCAAAAGTGTTTGCTTCTGCTTACCCTTCCCTCAATATGCCCTCCCTTCTATCACCCTCCCTTATCCCCTTCATCTCTGCTTTCCTGTAGGGTAACATAGATTTCCATACCCAATTGTGTGTATGTTATTCCCTCATTTAAATTTTTTTTTCAATTTTTAACATTTATTTCCACAAGATTTTGAGTTACAAATTTTCTCCCCACCTCTGCCCTCCCCCACGCCAAGATGGCATGTATCCTGATTGCCCATTTCCCCAGTCTGCTCTCCCTTCTATCACCCAACTCCACCCGCCCATCCCCTTTACCCTTACTTTCTTGTAGGGCTAGATAGACATGTTATTCCCTCCTTAAGCTAAATCCAATGAGAGTAAGATTCACTTATTCCCTCTCACCTCCTCCTTCTTCCTCTCCACTGTAACAGCCCTTTCTTGCCTCTTTTATGTGAGAAAATTTGCCCCATTCTACATCTCCCTTTTTCCTTCTTCCAATATGTTCCTCTCTCACCCCTTAATTTTATTTTTTAAATGTCATCTCTCCATATTCAACTCACCCAGCACTTGATCTCTCTCTCTCTCTCTCTCTCTCTCTCTCTCTCTCTCTCTAGATATAGATATAGATATAGACATAGACATAGAGACAGAGACAGAGACTTAGACATAGATATAGATGTGTATATAGGTATAGATATAGATGTAAAAATAGATATAGATAGATGTAGATAGATACAGATCATATAGATATAGAGGGTGTTCCTAAAGTATGGACACGTAGGCAAAAATGCATATTTTCAAGAAATGAAACGAAATGAATGAAATTTTAACAACATTTTATTTAGTTGGAATATTAACAAATAGCATTTTCATTTCATTTGTGATGCAAAGGTTGACATGCTTTGCAATATTCATTTGAACTTGATTCAATAACTCCACATTGCCATCAATTGCCTATGTGTCCAGAACACCTGGTAGATATAAATAAATATAGAGATAGAGATAGAGATATATAGACATAGACAAAGAAATAGACATTGAAATAGATATAGATGCAGATATTGATAATATAGATATTGCCTCCAACTACCCTAATACTGAGAAAGGTCTCATGTGTATGTAGGAATGTAAACAGGTCAACTTTAATAAGTCCCTTATGATTTCTCTTTCCTTTTACCATTTCATGTTTCTCTAGTCTTGTATTTGAAAGTCATATTTTCTATTCAACTCTGGTCTTGTCATCAAAATTACTTGAAAGTCCTCTTTTTTCTTTATTAATTATTTTTTTTTTTAGTTTTCAACATTGATTACCACAAAATTTTGATTTAGAAAATTTTCCCCATCTCTCCCCTCCTCCCACCCCAAGATGGCATGTATTCTAATTGCCCCTTTTCCCAGTCTGCGCTCCCTTCTTTCACCTCACTTCCTCCCACCGTACCCTTTCCCCTTAACTTCTTGTAGAGCAAGATAGATTTCTATACCCCATAGCCTATATATCTTATTTCCCAGTTACATGTAAAAACAGTTTTTATCATGTGCTTTTAGAGCTTTGAGTTCCAAGTTCTTTCCCTTCTTTCCTCCCCACCCTCACCGTCCTTGAGAAGGCAAATAATTAAATATAGTTTATACATATATTGTCATTAAAAACACTTACATAATGGTGATTTAGTGAAAGACAAACTATAGTTCCCTGTATCCTTTCCCAACCGCGATTTAGTCAATTTTCTCCTTTGACTCTGACCCTTCTCAAATGCTTTTGTTTCTGACTACTCATTACCTCAATCTTTCCTCTCTTCTATCAGCTCTTATCCCCTTCCCCCCTATATTCCTGTATGGTAAGATACCCAATTGAGTGTGTATGTTATTTTCTCCTTATGCCATATCCAATGACTATAAGATTCACTCATTCTTTTTCAATTCCCTCTTCTTCCCTTTAATTATAACAGTTTTTTTCTTGCCTTTTTATGTGAGATAATTTACCCCATTCTATCTTTATTTTTCTCTATCTCCCAATACATTTCTCTCA
This sequence comes from Trichosurus vulpecula, assembly GCF_011100635.1. Lineage (NCBI taxonomy): Eukaryota > Metazoa > Chordata > Mammalia > Diprotodontia > Phalangeridae > Trichosurus > Trichosurus vulpecula. The sequence continues at coordinate 239,461,963 of NC_050576.1, forward strand.
CGCCCCTTAATTTTACTTTTAGACACCATCACTTCATATTCAACTCACTCTGTGATATCTATCTATCTATCTATCTATCTATCTATCTATCCATGTATATTCCCTTCAACTACCCAAATATAGAGAAAGGTCTCATGAATTACAAATAAAATCCTTCCCTGTAAGAATGTACACAGTTCAACTTTAAGAAGTCCCTTATGATTTTTTTTCTTTGCTATTTACCTTTTCATGCTTTTCTTGAGTCTGGTATTTGAAAGTCAAATTTTGTATTCTCCTCTGGTCTTTTCATCAAGAATTCTTGACAGTATTCTATGTCATTGAAGTATTATAGTCAGTTTTGCTGGGTAATTTATTGTTGGTTTTAACCCTAGCTCCTTGGATCTCCGGAATATTATATTGCAAGCCCTTCCATCCCTTAATATAAAACCTGCTAGATCTTATCTTATCCTGATTGTGTTTCCACAATACTTGACTTTTTTTTTTCTTTCTGCCTGCTTGCAATATTTCCTCTTTGATTTAGGAACTCTAGAATGTAGCTACAATATTGCTATGAGTTTTCCTTTAGGGATATTTTTCAAGAGGTGGTTGGTAGATTCTTTCAATTTCCATTTTACCCTCAGGTTCTAGAATGTCAGGGCAGTTTTCCTTGATAATTTCTTGAAAGATGATATCTAGGCTCTCTTTTAGATCATGACTTTGAAGAAGTCTAATAATTTTTAAATTATCTCTCCTAGATCTATTTTCCAGGTCAATTTCCTTTTTCCAATGAGATATTTCACATTGTCTGCTATTTTTTTCATTCTTTTGGTTGTATTTTATGATTTCTTGAATTCTCATAAAATCATTAGCTTCCATTCACTCCATTCTAATTTTTAAGGGATTATTTTCTTCAGTAGTCTTTTGGACCTCTTTTTCCACTTGGCCAAATCTGTTTTTAAAGACATTCTTCTCTTCATTGGCTTCTTGGACCTCTTTTGTCATTTGGGTTAATCTATTTTTAAGGTGTTATTTTCTTCTCTTATTTGATTTTCAAATTATAAGACTAGCATTTCAATCCTTTCTCTGACACATTACAGCTGTGAGACTGAGGACAAATAACTTTACCTCTTCTTGTCTTATAAGACAAGTTCCAAACAAGTAGGCAATTTGCATAAAGACACCTACATATATGGGATCACAGATATGCATGCATATACTGCATATGCATACATATAGATAGACAAAACATGTATGCATACATGCATCCATTTATACATATATGTATCCCTGTATATGTATTTTTCTAACACAAAACTTTCTGTGAGAAAATAGGTCAATGACGGCTTAAAGATTATTAGAAATATTATTGCCTGCTAATCTGAAAGAGATGGATTTTATGGAATTATACTGACCTACCCAAAATATCTTGGTAGCAAAAAGTAAAACAGTTTCACAAAGAAAGAGAATGTCAATATTAGTCCAAGTTAAAATTTAGAATAAATTTATTGACATATGCAATTTTTGACAATTTCTAATAGGACAATTTCAAACATTATTTCCTTTATCCCCATACAAATATGGATATATAAAGAAAACTTCATTAATAACTAGATGCCTGGCCCAAAGATAGAATGATTTCCCTAATGAAGTAGTGTATTTTCTTTTGCTGGTGGATTTCAAGAAACATCAGCATGGCCGCTTGTAAAAGGGTTCTGTGTTCATGAATAGATTAGACTGGTTGTATATTGAATTTTCTTCCAATTCTGAAATTCTATTATTTTGTAACTTTGGAATGGCATTCATATCCTCATGGGGAGTCAGGTTTTTCTTAATGGATACTGTCCTTAGTATATTGAAAAAGAAAATGGAAGCTTCTAAATGTGGTAATTCCACTAATATCAACAGTAAGTTTGAAAGAGAAATAGTAGTAAATCTGTCTTTTTGCATTATTTTCACTTGATTGGTTTCTACACAAATAATCAATCAACAAACATTTAGTAAGTGCTTACAATGTGCCAGGTACTATGCTAAGCAATACTGTTACAAAAAGAGGCAAAAGACATTCCCTGCTCTGGAGGAATTTGCAATCTAATGCAAATTACACACACACACACACACACACACACACACACACACACACACTGCAAACTATGTAGAGGATAAATAAGAAATAATAAACAAAGAAGTTTGTAGAATAAAGAGGGTAGAGGGGTTAAGGAAGACTTCCTTTGAAGATTGGATTTTAATTGGGGCTTGAAGGATGGTAGGAATGTCTGTAGGCAGAGATGAGGAGGAAGAGCATTCCAAGAATGGAGGACAGTCAGAGAAAATGCCCAGAGCCAAGAGGTGGAATATCATTTTTGGTACAGGCAGAAGAGAAGAGTCACTGACTTAATATTAAAGACTTAAGATTAAAATCCTAACTAATCAAAAAATATACTCAAGGTTATAATTAATTAGATCTACTGTGTCTAATTAATATCTAGCCTTAGTATAATTTTATGCTGTGTGATTGTGTGTATGTGTATGTATACATGTAATTTTTCTTGATATTAATTCACATATATGCAGGCATACATTCCTGATGATTATATATGCTTTATTATATTTATGTGCTATATATGTATATGTGTATGTTCATACATATATACATAAACATAGACACATATATTTTATATAAATACACGAGGTGCAGATCATCATTAGACACATATGTCTAATTGTAGCTTTAAGACTCTCTGTCTCTTTACCCCCACTACCTTCAGGAAGATCTGAGTTCAAATCTAGTCTCACATATTCACTAATTGTATGAAACCAGGCAAGTTACCTAAACTTTGTCTGCCTCAGTTTTCTCATATATAAAAAGGGGATAATAATAGCATCCACTTCTCAATGATGTTGTAAGGAGGAAATGAGATAATTTTGTAATGTACGCTGTATACTTTAAAGCAATATCTACATTCTAAGTATTATATATATATGTATATACATATATATATATATATGTATATATATGTGTACAATGGTGCTTCACAAATGTTAAATTTCTACAAAATCTTTTGAGCATCATAAAAGATGACTTTTATACTGATTAACAGGATAACTAAAGTAGTGATAAAAAAACAGAAGTTAATTGTGATGTCACATAATTTCTCAGCCTATCATTAGGTTTGAAATATGTTATGAGAATATCAGTAAGAAAATGATTCTATATTCCACTTCAAATTGATGTTTAAAGTGCAAATTATTTCCTTTCCTTTTTGTGTCATTGCTTCATCTTTTTATACGTATTTTTCCCCAAAGAGAGAGAAGATAGTTATAGATAATGCAAAACCTTAAATGATGCTGTGGGAGCAAGTGGCCACAAGAAATATTCATCTGAGGATGCTTTGTAACAAAATAAATATGTTCACCAGCTTGGCAGACACAATCCAAATTCAGGGCCTTACTAATAATACGTTTTTAGCTATTATTTCCCCATTCGAAGAATGCCTAAATATTCAAATAGTGACAAAGGGCAGAAGCGATGCTTGTAACTCCTCCATTCCAGAACTCTCCAAAAACATAGCAGTCTATAGTGTTAGAATCAGACTCATAAAATCCTCAGGTTCAAAATTGGTGTTTAGGATTTATTAGTTGGATGACTACAAGTAATCAGTCAACAAGCATTTGTTAAACATTTACTATAAGTCAAATATTGTAGTGTACCCCGAACTGGGAATATAAGTACATAAAATGAAACAATGCCTCTTCTCAATGAGTTTTGATGCAACATCCTCCATGCTGAGGAGGTCCTGAGGACAGTCAGTGAAATGTAAGCACTAGCGATCTGTACCAAGCCAAAAGGCTTCGATATCGTAAAATCGAAGAATGATCATTTTAGAGATGCATGGGACTCTAGAGGCCAATAGTTCAACTTTCTCATTATACACAAGCCCTGTGGTCAGCCTGTCTATTGGCTGAACCACTTTGCTGAGCACAGTGCATAGAATATAATAGGTATTTAATAAATAGTGGTGATGGATTGACTCAATATTCTGCCTATAGTAAGAGAAGTTTTTCACCATGTGAACTGCAGGAAACATTTCTTTTTTAACAACAACATTGAAAGTATACACACATGTGTATGTATATATGTATGTATGTACATATATACATTTATAATGTCATAAATATATGGGCTTTTAAAAAATCACAAGTTTATAGGATCTTTGATTTACAGATGGAAAGAAACTTAGAAGCCATCTAAAAGTCCAAGTACATAATGTTATGTGTTAAAAAAAAAACAAAAAACAAAATTGAAGCCAAGAATGGATGAAGTTTACTCTTTTAGATCACACTATTAATAAATAGTGAAGTCAGATTAGGAACCCGGATTTTCGTGCCTCTTAGGATTTATCTCTCCATCTATAAACTTTTGGGTGTATTATACTGTCGAAAGCATAGAGAAGTTACATTCGTACACTCTAAGTGGCTAATAAAGGATTAAACTCAGGTTCTCAAAAGTCAACACTCTTTTACCATGCTATCCTTCTTTTCAATAGATAAATTTAATATCAGAGGTCCCTGAAGTTTTAATGTAATATTGTTTTCTTAATAGAGGGACATCTAAATTACATGGTAGATCGAATGTTGGAATTGGAGAAAGGAGGAGCTGAGTTCAAATCCTAATTAAGCATTTACTAGCTGTTTAATCCTGGGAAAATTGCTTCAACTCTCTGTTTCAGGTTCCTAATCTATAAACTAAGTAACAGCATCTATCATTAAAAGGTATTTAAGAATAAATAAGAATTGAAACCATACCAGAGTAGGACCAGGCCCAGTGCTGAAAGGCTAGCTGCAGTGGAGCTGCCTAGGCCTCTTAGCCCCGCAGAGGAATCTGGGGGGTGGGGGGAGTGGGTAAGACACCAGAGCATAGCCGGTGGCTGTGGCAGCAGCTACTCCAGAGACTTTCAGCCCACAGTCTAAAGGTTTGAAACTCACCTTCTTCAACTTCCAGGAGCCATAATGACAAGGTAAAATGGCTATTATCCCTCCCTTCCTCACCCAGAGAATGCTGCCCAGGGAAAAACCCTGGAATAGAGAAGCCGGAAGTGGGTATTCAGAAGACTTATAGCTCGGGAAGCTAGGGAGACAGACCCCTCTTGTGGTGGTGGGAGGAGACCAGAGCAGGAAGGGAGGTGTCCCAGGAAGCACTACCTCAGCAGACCAACTGGCATTCCTGAGCCCAAGGGGTGTGGAGCTGGCAAGTGCCAAAACCAGGAACACAGATATGCCTTCACATGGCCAGGGGAAATGGCGAACACCAGTGTAGACAATGGATGAGACCACCCCTGCTATAGTGTAGCCTTAGGGGAAGAGGAGACTTCCAGCAGCCAGAGAACCCCTCCCCAATGCCTTACACCAAGAGTTTCACCATAATCCTGGGGAAACTCAGAAAGACATCACCTGGCCTTGACCATGACCCACACCAGTCAACTCTAGCTCAACACCAGGTGAGAGATGGCATTATATAGCCTTTAGCTAACAAAATCAGAGACTACAGCACACAAAATCAGTAACCAGGCCCCCAGTTCCCAGAACAAGAATCTTGAGACAGAGCCCCCTGTATTCCAGAAGCAGAGATCCACTTAAAAAGCCAGGAAAAAGGCAACCACCATAAAGAAACAAGCTAGAAAAGTCAAAAAAGACAGTCAAATTGTATTATAGGGACAGAGAATATAAAAATATGAATTTGGAAAATGACAGCATTGACACTATAGCCACATCTGAAACCTCAAAGGGGGATGTGAACTGGTTTGAAACCTAAAAAGCATTCCTGGCTGAGTAAAAGGAGGATTTTAAAAACAAAATTAGAGATGTAAAAGAAAAAAAGTGAAAAAAAAAACCTGATGAGAACAAATCTTTAAAAAAATAAAATTGGTGAAATGGTTGAGGAGGTTCAGAACCTAATTGGGGAAAGTGACTCCTTGAAAAGTAAAATTAACCAAATGAAAAAAGATGTACAGAAGTTACATGAAGAAAACAATTTTTTAAAAATTAAAATTGGGCAGGTAGAAACTAATGGCTCTATGAGACATCAAGAATCAGTTAAACAAAATCTAAAAATTTTAAAAAAAGAAAACATAAAAAAATCTCATCAGAAAAACAGCTGAGCTCAAAAATAGATTCAGGAGAGATAATCTAAGAATTATTGGTCTACCTGAAAACTGTGATAAAAAAAGAACGTGGACAGTATCTTGCAAGAAATCACCAAAGAAAACTGCCTCTAGGTCCTAGAACCAGAGGATAAAACAGCCATCCAAAGAATCCACCAATTATCCCTGAAACAGATCCCAAATTGAAAACTCTAAGGAAAGTGGTAGCGAAATTCTAGGATTATCAGGTCCAGGAGAAAATACTACAAGCAGCCAGAAAGAAACAATTTAAATACCTTGGAACTACTGTCAAGATCATGCAGGACCTTGCATCTTCTACATTAAAAGATCAGAGAGATTGAAATATGATATTTTGTAAGGCAAAGGAGCTTGGACTACAACCAAGGATCAATTACCCAGCAAAACTGAGCATGATTTTTCAGGGAAGGAGGTGGACATTGAATCAAATAAGTGAATTCCAGACCTTCCTGATGAAAAGGCTAGAGCTCCATGGAAAATCTGATCTTCAAATACAAAACTCAAGAGAGTCATAAAAGGATAAACAGGCGGAAAAAAATGTTATTCAATAAGGACAAATTGTTTACATCCTTATATAGGATTATATTGTTTTATTTATATTATATACATGCTAGTCTTGAGAATGGTATAGTTATGACAATCAAAATGGGTATGCACAGACAGAGGATGTGAGTATAAATTAACCAATGGAATGAGAAAAAAAATAATTAAGAGGTGCAAAGGTATTAGGGTAAGTTACAAGACATGAAGAGGCACAAGAACAGAGGGAATGAAAGGATGGAGAAGAGCAGTATTTGAGCTGTACTCTCATTGGATTTTGTTCAAAGTGGGGATAACATACTCTGATGCAGATAGAAATCAAACTTGTCCCACAAGCAGTAGGATGGGGAAAGGGAAAGAAAAGGAGAGTGTTAAGAAGAGAGGGAAGAAATAGCAAGGGGAAAAGGGTAATATAATGGGGGGGCTGAAAGGGAGGGAATATGGAGGGAGGCAGTGATCAAAAACAAAATCCTTTTGAGGAGGAGAAGGATGAGCGAGACATAAAAACATAAACATGGAGGAGTGAATATGATGGAAAAAAAAGACACAGATAGTAATCATAACTCTAAATATGAATAAGATCAACTCTCCCATAAAAGAGTCAGATAGCAAATGGATTAAAAACTATAATCCTACCAGATGTTATTTGCAAAAACACATAAGGCAAAGGTAAAATGATGGAGAAGAATATATTATGCTTCAGCTGAAGTAAAAATAAACGCAGGGGTAGCAATCCTAATCTCAGATAAAGTAAAAGCAAAGATAGATCTAGTTAAAAAGGAAGGAAACTATATTCTACTAAAAGGCACCATAGACAACGAAGTGATATCATTACTTACCATATATGCACCAAGTGGTATAGCATCCAAATTCTTAGCTAAGTTAAGGGAGTTTCAGGAAGAAATAGAAAGCAAAACTATGAATTTAGGGGGGTGGAGCCAAGATGGCGGCTGGAAAGCAGGGACCAGCCTGAGCTCCCTGCCGAGCCCCTCTAAAAACCTATAAAAAATGGCTCTGAACCAATTCTAGAGCAGCAGAGCCCACAGAGCAGCGGAGGGAAGCAGGGCTTCAGCCCAGGGCGGCCTGGATGGTCTCTGGGTGAGGTCTATCCCGCACGGAGCTGGGAGCTGGGAACGGAGTGGAGCAGAGCCCGGACTGAGCAGTGTGGACTGACAGGACCAGCAGCCTGGCAGAGCATGCCCTAGCGCCCTGATTCAGTGAGCTGCGGCAGTTAGGAGACTTCTCGACCCGCGAACACCAGAGACTGCTGAGAAGGTTAGTGGGAAAAGCTGCGGGAGTGGAAGGAGTTCCCGGTTTGGCTTCCAGCCCCTGGAGCAGCGGAGGTGGGGCAGCTACAGCTGTTGTTACTTCCAGCTCCAGGGCCACCTGGTGGGAGGAATTAAGTGGTGGATCAGAGCAGGGGTGCACAGCCTGCTGAAGATCTAAGCCCAGTTCGGGCTGGGGGTTCTTGGGGAAGGAGCAGTGCCGGTGTGGCAGAGCTGGCACCTCCCCCCCAAACGTGGAACATAGAACTCGTTAGTCTGCAAGCAGTCATACCCCACTAAAAAACTCAAGGATCAAGTTAGTTGGTTGGGAATATGGCCAGGCAGCAAAAGCACACCCAGATTTAGTCTCAGACTTTGGATTCTTTCTTTGGTGACAAAGACCCAACATACAGCCTAAAGAAGACAACAAAGTCATAGAGCCTACACCAAAAGCCTCCAAGAAAAACATGAACTGGCCCCAGGCCATGGAAGAGCTCAAAAAGTATTTGGAAAAGCAAGTTAGAGAAGTAGAGGAAAAATTGGGAAGAGAAATGAGAAGGATGCAAGAAAACCATGAAAAACAAGTCAATGACTTGCTAAAGGAGACCCAAAAAAATACTGAAAAATACACTGAAGAAAACAACACCTTAAAAAATAGATTAACTCAAATGGCAAAAGAGCTCCAAAAAGCCAATGAGGAGAAGAATGCCTTGAAAAGCAGAAGTAGCCAAATGGAAAAGGAGGTCCAAAAGACCACTGAAGAAAATACTACTTTAAAAATTAGATTGGAGCAAGTGGAAGCTAGTGACTTTATGAGAAATCAGGATATTATAAAACAGAACCAAAGGAATGAAAAAATGGAAGACAATGTAAAATATCTCATTGGAAAAACCACTGACCTGGAAAATAGATCCAGGAGAGATAATTTAAAAATTATTGGACTACCTGAAAGCCATGACCAAAAAAAGAGCCTAGATATCATCTTTCAAGAAATTATCAAGGAGAACTTCCCTCATATTCTAGAGCCACGGGGCAAAATAGAAATTGAAAGAATCCATCGATCGCCTCCTCAAATAGATCCCAAAAAGAAATCTCCTAGGAATATTGTCACCAAATTCCAGAGCTCCCAGATCAAGGAGAAAACACTGCAAGCAGCCAGAAAGAAACAATTTGAGTATTGTGGAAACCCAATCAGAATAACTGAGGATCTGGCAGCTTCTACATTAAGAGATCAAAGGGCTTGGAATACGATATTCCAGAGGTCAATGGAGCTAGGATTAAAACCTAGAATCACCTACCCAGCAAAACTGAGTATCATGCTCCAAGGCAAAATATGGATTTTCAATAAAATAGAGGACTTTCAAGCTTTCTCAGTGAAAAGACCAGAACTGAATAGAAAATTTGACTTTCAAACATAAGAATCAAGAGAACCATGAAAAGGTAATCAAGAAACAGAAATTGCAAGGGACTTACTAAAGTTGAACCGTTTTGTTTACATTCCTACATGGAAAGAGGACATGTATGATTCATGAGACCTCAGTATTACGGTAGCTGAAGGGAATATGCATATATATGTGTATATATATATATATATATATATATATATATATATATATATATATGTTTATGTATATATAAGTGAATGTGTATGTATGTATATATCTATGTGTATATATATGTGTGACACAGAGTGAGTTGAAGATGAAGGGAAGATATCTAAAAGAAGTAAAATGAAATTAAGGGATGAGAGAGCAACATACTGAGAGAGGGAGATAGGAAGAGATAGAATGGGGTGGAGTATCTCGCATAAAGGTGGCAAGAGGAAGCAGTTCTGTGGGAGGAGGGGAGAGGGCAGGTGAGGGAGGAATGAGTGAACCTTGCACTCATCAGATTTGGCCTGAGGAGGGAATACCATACATACTCAGTTGGGTATCTTACCCCACAGGATAGAAGAGGGAAGAAGATAAAAAAAAATAAAAGGGGGGGATGATGGAGGGGAGGGCAAATGGGGTTGGAGGTAATCAAAAACAAACACTTTGGAAAGGGGACAGGGTCAAGGGAGAAAATTCAATAGAGCGGGATGGGTTGGGAAGGAGCAAAATGTAGTTAGCCTTTCACAACATGAGTAGTGTGGAAGGGTTATACATAATGATACACATGTGGCCTAGGTTGAATTGCTCGACTTCTTAGGGAGGGTGGGTGGGAAGGGAAGAGGGGAGTGAATTTGGAACTCAAAGGTTTAAAATCAGATGTTCAAAAACAAAAAAAAAGTTTTTGCATGCAAGTAAAAAATAAGATACACAGGCAATGGGGCGTAGAAATTTATCTTGCCCTACAAGAAAGGAAGGGAAAAGGGGATGAGAGGGAAGGGGGGTTATAGAGGGGAAGGCTGACTGGGGAACAGGACAACCAGAATATATGCCATCTTGGAGTGGGGGGGAGGGTAGAAATGGGGAGAAAATTTGTAATTCAAACTATTGTGAAAATCAATGCTGAAAACTAAATATGTTAATTAAATAAATAAATTTAAATTAAAAAAAAAATCACTAGCCTCCACTTGCTCCAATCTAATTTTTAAGGTGCATTTTCTTCAGTGGTCTTTTGGACCTCCTTTTCCATTTGACTAACTCTGCCTTTGAAGGCATTCTTCTCCTCATTTCCTTTTTGGAGCTCTTTTGTTATTTGGGTTAGTCTATTTTTAAGGTGTTATTTTCCTCAGTATTTTTTGGGTCTCCTTTAGCAAGTCATTGACTCGTTTTTCATGATTTTCTTGCATCACTCTCATTTCTCTTCCCACTTTTTTTGCTACTTCTCTTACTTGCTTTTCCAAATATGTTTTTTAGCTCTACCGTGGCCTAAGACTAATTCCTGTTTTTCTTGGAGGCTTTTGATATAGGCTCTATGTCTTTGTTGACTTCTTCTGGCTATATGTTTTGATCTTCTTTGTCACCAAAAAAGATTCTAGAGTTTAAGTCTGAGTCCTTTTGTCCTGCTTGTTTATGTTCCCAGCCAACTACGTGACCCTTTAGCTTTTCACCAGGGTATGACTGCTTATAGAATAGAGAGTACTTTGTCCCAAGCTTTTGGAACTGTGCTACTGTTTTCAGAGCTACTTCTACTCTACCATCCCTGCAAGCTTTGCCACATCAGCACTCATCCTCCCTCAAGAACAACCAACTAGGACTGTGACCCAGATCTAAGCAAGTCAAAGTGAGGGAACCCTGCCTCTGTGCCAGAAAAGCACTTCTGGCACTCCTGCTTTCATCTGCCGCTCAATTCCTCCCACCCTATGGGCAAAGGACTGCGGAAGCAGCTGATGCTGGAGCTCAGGAGGCAGCTGCAAGTACTTTCTCCTGCTGCTACCACCAACACCATGTGACCTCTGCCATCCCCAGTGCTGGGACTGGACTGCTCTACCCCTGATCTAGCAGTTTTCTCACTAACCTGCTCCATGATCTTTGGCATTTGTGGGTTGAGAAGTCAGGTAACTGCTATAGCTCAGTGATTCATGCTGCTGAGGCCTACTCTGGCTGACTCCTGCTCTGGTCTGTCCTGGTGTGGGCCATGCTAGGTTGTGTTCTGCTCGCAGAATGGTGTGGTAGACCCTTCCCAGCAACCATCCTTGCTGGCTTGTGCTGGAGACCCGCTTCTTTCTGCTATTCCCTGGGTTCCACAGCTTTAGAATTTGTTCAGAGCCATTTTACAGGTGTTTTTGAGGGATTTGTGAGAGAGCTTAAGGGAATCCCTGATTCCCAGCCACCATCTTGTCCCTTATTGCTGTTATTGTTAAAGTAACTGGTATATCACATATCTGAAATAGTCCAACATTCACCATAAAATGATCAAATATAAATTGGTAACACTTCTTATAATTATAAATTAATGTTATAAATTGGTTATAAAAATCAGTAAGTATTTTGTGTGTTCTGAGATCTAATGTGTAGAAGACTGTGGTGGGTTATGTCAGTTTTTCTGTTCTTCCTAATTACCTTTTAACAAGAACTGGAGACTTTTGTAGTATGGAATAGTTAAAAATGTATTGGTCTTGATGCATCTGTATTCAGAAAAAAGAACACACGTGATATCTGTGCAGGGAGACCACTGGCATTTTTGCCCATGTAGACATTGCCTGACATTTGCATGTATTGCTGATGCAGTGCAAAGGGGGCTAAAGTAGGAAAGCAGAGAGCTCAGGAAGATTCAATAGAAGAGCATAGTTCCTTTGGTGTACAGCAGTCAAGTGTTTTCCTTTTATCTATACCAGAGTGCTCTCCTAATGGGCCAGTCTACTTTGGGAAGTAATCAAGAGAGTGACTAAAGTTTGTGTTCCTCAAAAAGAGTCCTAGTGTGGCCTGTGATTGAACTGAACAGACTTCAGGCCACTGTAGCATCGTCTAGAGAAGAGGTGTATGGTGTAGATATAATCCATCTTGACTGTTTGACAATTTATGTGGCAAGAGCAATGGATAACAGATGGGCAGCCCCAGGGTTGCACTGTTATCCATGAAATATTAAAAGATTTAGTGGAAGGCCTCCAGCACTTTGGGTAAATCCTCCATGGAGGATTTATGAGAGGACATGGGCAATAATTGCCAAGGATGAGAAGGCAACGACGGATTGTGATATATGCTGATGGAAGAATGCCAGCATCAGTGAGATCATGGATCCATCAAAATATAAAGTTGCTCTGCACAACAGAGTCAATAATAAGTTCTCAAACATGAGCTACCAAAATAAGCACACAGCTGCTTAGAGTTAAACATATAAAATCCTTATCATTGGATTCATGTCAACTGATAGGATCATTCATAGGCTTTGCCCCACAATTTTGGACTGGGGAATATCTTTTAAAATAACATGAACAATGACTCACAGAATCAGAGATTTGGAATCAGAAGGGACCAAGGAAGATATACTGAGGACTGTATCATTTTATAGATGAGGAAACCAAGGAATAGCATGATGAAACTTCTTTTTTTTGCCAAGATTACACAGTTCATGGCAGAGCAGTAATTGAAGCCATATATTTAGATTACAAAATCAGACCTCTTTGAGAAGCATAGCTTGTTCTTCATCATCCAAATATATTCTAAATTGACCTGAATAACTTGGAGAAGTCCAAGAAGAAAGTGAACTCTTATTGTTTTTAAGTCAAGAAAATTCAAAGTTTCAAACAGGAAAATAAATGTCATAAGTATGAAATGGAGAATAACTAGCATTGTTGAAAATGTCACAATGAATGATTGTTTCTTATTGGTTATCTAAGTGATCTATAAGTGGTGTCGTACTCAAGTAAAAATGGGACCACTGATCTGTCGACCATGGTCCACATCAATCTATATCAATGGACATAAAGCTGTAGTTTAGAGAGCAAACATGATACTGGATTCATATTGCTTATTCCTTCTTTCTAGGGAAATATTTAATTGTGCTGTTCTCCGCTATGACAGTAACCTTGGGGTTAAGAGGCTCAGTTACAGTCAGAAATGAAGATCTCTTATGAGTGTCCCCTTCTCTCCGCTCAGAACATCTCCACACTACTTCTGTTTTCCTTTTTTTTTCTTTTTTTAATTAATTTATTTAGTATATTTAGTTTTCAGCATTGATTGTCACAAGAGTTTAAATTACAAATTTTCTCCCCATTTCTACCCTACCTCCCACTCCAAGATGGTGTATATTCTGGCTGCCCCATTCCCCAGTCAGCCCTCCCTTCTGTCACCCCACTCTCCTCCCATCCCCCTTTCCCCTCTTCTCTCGTATGGCAAGATAAATTTCTACGCCCCATTGCCTGTGTATGTTATTTCCTAGTTGCATTCAAAAACTTTTGTTTTTGTTTTTGAACATCTGTTTATAAAACTTTGAGTTCCAAATTCTCTCCCCTCTTCCCTCCCCACCCAGACTCCCTAAGAAGGCCAGCAATACAACATAGGCCACATGCATAAAATTATGTAAAACCCTTCCACAATACTCATGTTGTGAAAGACTATCTATATTTTACTCCTTCCTAACCTATCCCCCTTTATTGAATTTTCTCCCTTGACCCTGTCCCTTTTCAAAACTGTTTGTTTTTGATTACCTCCTCCCCCTGTCTGCCCTCCCTTCTATTGTCCCACCTTTTTATCTTCTTCCTCCTTCTTTCCTGTGGCATGAGATACCCAATTGAGTGTGTATGGTATTCCCTCCTCAGGTCAAATCCAATGAGAGCAAGATTCACTCATTCCCCCTCACCTTCCCCCTCTTCCTTTCCTACATAACTGCTTTTTCTTGCCACTTTTATGTGAGATAATTTACCCCATTCTATCTCTCCCTTTCTCCTCTCAATATATTCCTCTCTCATCCCTTAATTTGATTTTTTTTTTTTAGATATCATTCCTTCATATTCAAATCACCCTGTGCACTCTATCTATCTATCTATCTAACTTTTTTTGTTTGTTTTTTTTCAAATTTATTTATTTATTTTTACTTTACCACACACGGTTCTACATAATTTTGAGTTCCAGATTTTCTTCCCTCCCTCCCCCCTCCCTCCCCAAGACGGCATGGAATCTCATATAACTACCATGTATAACTTCACATTGAATTAATTTGTACACTAGTCAAGTTGTGGAGAAGAATTATGACCAATGGAATGAATCATGAGAAAGAAGAGACATAACAAAAAAAACCAAACAAACAAACAAACAAAAAAAACAAAAACAAAAACAAAAGAGAAGCAAAAAAGGCAAGCATGTAGTGCGCCTCAATCTGTATTCAAACTTCACTGTTCTTTCTCTGGATGAAGATAGCATTCTCCATCGTGAGTCCCCTGGAGTTGTCCTTGCACCTTACGTTGCTGAGAAGAGTGAAGTATGTCAGGGTTGGTCCTCACATAATCCATATATCTGTGGTTGTGTACAATGTTCTCCTGGCTCTGCTCCGCTCACTCAGCATTATGTCATGTAGGTTTTTACAGGTTGTTACAAAGTCTGTATCATCCCCATTTCTTATGGCACAATAGTATTCCATTACCTTCATATACCACAGCTTGTTCAGCCATTCCCCAATTGATGGGCATCCCTTTGATTTCCAATTCTTGGCTACCACAAAAAGAGCCGCTATAAATATCCTTGTACATATGGGTCCTTTTCCCGCTTGTGTGATTTCTTGTCAAATTGAAATGTTTTTGTACAAAAAAAGCCAATGCAACAAAAATTAGGAGGGAAGCAGAAAATTGGGAGAAAATCATTGCAACTAGTATCTCTGACTAAGGCCTCATTTCTAAAATATACAGGGAACTGAGCCAAATATATAGGAACACAAGCCATTCCCCAATTGAGAAATGGTCAAAGGATATGAACAGGCAGTTTTCAGAGGAAGAAATTAAAGCTATCTATAGGCATATGAAAAAATGCTCTGGATCACTACTGATTAGAGAAATGCAAATCAAAACAACTCTTAGATACCACATCTCTCCTGTCAGATTGGCTAAAATAACAAAAATGAAAAATGCTTGAAAGGATGTGGGGAGATTGGAACATTGTTACATTGCTGGTGGAGTTGTGAGCTGATCCAGCCATTTTGGAGAGCAATTTGGAACTATGCCCAAAGGGCTATAAAAATGTTCATACCCTTTGACCCAACATTACCAATTAAAGCATATGCCCTTCAGCTACCCTAATACTGAGGTCTTATGAATCATACACATCATTTTTCGGTATAGGAAGGAATGTAAACAAAACAGTTCAATTTTAGTAAATCCCTTGTGATTTCTTTTTCTGGTTTACCTTTTCATGCTTCTCTTGTTTGAAAGTCAAATTTTCTCTTCAGCTCTGGTCTTTTCACAGAGAAATCTTTAAAGTCCTCTATTTTATTGAAAATCTGTATTTTTCCTTGGACTATGATACTCAGTTTTGCTGGGTAGGTGATTCTTGGTTTTAATCCTAGCTCCATTGACCTCCGGGATATCGTATTTCAAGCCCTTCGATCCCTTAATGTAGAAGCTGATAGATCTTGGGTTATTCTGATTGTGTTTCCACAGTACTGAAATTGTCTTTTTCTGGCCAATTGCCATATTTTCTCCTTGATCTGGGAGCGCTGGAATTTAGTGACAATATTCCTAGGAGTTTCCTTTCTGGGATCTATTTGAAGAGGCAATTGGTGGATTCTTTCAATTTCTATTTTACCCTGTGGCACTAGAATATCAGGGCAGTTCTCCTTGATAATTTCTTGAAAGATGATATCTTGATTCTTTTTTTGATCATGGCTTTCAGGTAGTCCAATAATTTTTAAATTCTCTCTCCTGGATCTATTTTCCAGGTCAGTGGTTTTGCCAATCAGATACTTGACATTGTCTTCCACTTTTTCATTCCATTGTATCTGTTTTATAATATCTTGATTTCTCATAAAGTCACTAGCTTCCACTTGCTCCAATCTCATTTTTAAGGTAGTATTTTCTTCAGTGGTCTTTTGGACCTCCTTTTGAATTTGGCTAATTCTACCTTTCAAGGCATTCTTCTCCTCATTTGCTTTTTTGAGCTCTTTTGCCATTTGAGTTAGTCTGTTTTTTAAGATGTTGTTTCCTTCAGTATTTTTTTCAGTATTTTGTTGGGTCTCCTTTAGCAAGTCATTGACTTCTTTTTCATGGTTTTTTCGCATCCTTCTCGTTTCTCTTCCCAATTTTTTCTCTACTTCTCTAACTTGTTTTTCCAAATCCTTTTTCAGCTCTTCCATGGCCTGAGACCAGTTCATGTTTTTCTTGAAGGCTTTTGATGTAGGCTCTTTGACTTTGTTGACTTCTTCTGGCTGTATGTTTTGGTCTTTTTTATCACCAAAGAAAGATTCCAAAGTCTGAGACTGAATCTCATTCCATTTTCGCTGCTTGGCCATGTTCCCAGGCAACTTACTTGACCCTTGAGTTTTTCATTGGGGTATGACTAGTTGTAGAATAAAGAGTACTTTGCTCCAAGCTTGAGGGGATGTGCTGTTGTTTGCAGAGCTATTTCTATACAGACAGCTCTGCCACACCACCACTCCTCCTCCCCCAAGAACCACCAATGCGACCTGACCCAGACATTAAGCAGGCTCTGCACTCCTGCTCTGATCCACCACTTAATTCCTCCCCCCAGGTGGGCCTGGGGCCAGAAGCAACTGCAGCTGTAGTTCTGTAGCTGCACCACCTCTGCCACCTACAGGGCAGTGACCGAACCTCAGACTCCTTCACTCTGTTCCCCACAGCTTTTCCTGCTAACCTTCTCTGTTGTCTTTGGTGTTTGTGGGTTGAGAAGTCTGGTAACGGCTGCAGCTCACTGATTCAGGGTGATAGGGCCTGTTCCACCCAGTTCCTGGTCTGGTTGGTCCTGCTGCTGCCCATGCTGGGCTCTGCTCCCTCCGCTCCCAGCGCCATGAGTGATAGACCTCACCCAGCGACCATCCAGGCTATCCTGGGCTGGAGCCCTGCTTCCCTCTGCTATTTTGTGGGTTCTGCAGTTCTAGAATTGATTAATATCCATTTTTATAGGTTTTTGGAGGGACTTGGCAGGGACCTCATACAAGTCCCTGCTTTCCAACCACCATCCTGGCTCCGCCCCCCCCACACTTTTGCTTTTCATCATTTCTAAGTAGTACTATTATGTCACTCTCATAGTTGGACTATCATGCCTTCCTCTATCCATCCACCTAGCAGCTGCCATCATAATCTTTTTAAAGCTTAAGTCTGATTCTTGTTAAAAAGAACCATTATTGAACCCCTATTACTTTAAAAATAAGTCAATTATCTTGACCTTGGCAATTTAAAGTGCTTTACATTCTGGCTCCTGTCTGACTTACCAGGCTTATAACATATTCTATTCTATATGAAGTCTGAGTTGCAGCCATACTGAAGTGTTTGCTATTCCTTCTGTCTTACCCTTTGCACAGGCTGCCTCACATGACTGCCATGCTCTTCCATCCTATAAATCTCCCCATAGAATTCCAAGCTTGCTTCAAAGCTCAGTTCAGTTTACACTTGCAGTTATAAGCCTTTCTGCATCATCTGTTGTTTTTCTTCTCTCCAGTCCTGCTCAACCTATCATGTATGTGCTTTCTTCCTTCTATGTTATTTTTTCCAACAGAGTAACAGCTCATTGAGATGTCTGATTTCCTATTTTCTACTTGGTTCTTCAGTGCCCTGCACAAAATTTGTGCCAAATGATTTCGGGATAATATTGGTTGGGATGACTGTCAGGAAAGCAATGTATCATATTTCTGTTTATTACTTTGCCATGTTTCATTTTTATCATAACTATCAATAGGTATAGAGACAACTTGGAAAAATGTTCAGAGTAAGACCACATTAATATTTGAAAACAACAGCAATAACACATGGTTTAAATACTGTTAAATTCTAATCACGATTCTCTAAGGCTTCATAGAGAAACTTCATGTGTTGCCATTTTATCTTGATGTGGTTCACCTTGTTAGGATTTTTCAAACCTTGCATCTCACTGGTATAGCCTTAGACAATCCAAAGTCATACAACAATAAGGTGCCACTGATAAGAACATAACTGGTTAAAAATCAGAAGAAGAGAAATGAGAAAAAAAAATATATATATATGTTAAAAAAAAGAAACCTGAGAAATTCGTTGTCTCTTTGTCATAGCAATTATAGGGACAGAGTTTAGATATTACCACGTTCACTCTATTATTTGCATTTGAGGAAAGAGATTCATAGAGATGTGAACCAGTATCCTTTGATTCCAAATGCTGTATGTGTTCCTCTACAACACAGTACCTATCACTATCATGTTGTAACTGTGCAATGAGGCAAGACAGAAAATAGAAATGAACTCACACTGCAACGTGGGAGATTTATGTTAGAAATATGGTAAACTTTCTGACAGTGATATCACCATTAAGCATGGGTATGAATCTTTCTTAATTCCTATGGACAAAGTTCATTCTAGTAAGAAATAGTTCACAGATCCATCTAGGTAAACTTTGATATGAAAACTTCTATTATTTCACCTTCCCTCTATCTCTACAATACATACTGGAAAAATCAAACAACCACAAAAAGTCTGCAAATATCTCAATCACATGTGATTTTTGGCATTGTGAAGAACTCTAGGTGGGAAAACACAGTCCACTAAAGCGTGTGACATCATACTGCCTCCAAAAGACAAAATTTGCCTGATGAATTTATTTTTTCCATGTTATAGTTTAGAAAACAGCCAAGTATTTGAAATACTAAAAGAAAAAAAGAAAGTTTGTTATTTCTGATTGCTACCCAAAACTGTTATGCTCAGGGGAAATTCTTCAGTGTCAAATCAACATTACAATGTTTAATTTCTAATTTGAACTAAAGATGCATTTCAATTTAACCTTTTCAAAATCAATAATAATTAGATATCTTTATGCTTGTTTTCCAAAACTGTGTGAGGGAAACAAGATATACACAGAAAGGTGTTTACAAAACAAACACAAAATGATCTCTCCCTCACCCTATCACCCTTGCTTAGCACTAGTAATTAGAGGAATCAAGATATGCTTTTTGTAGAAAGTAACCTTTGATCTGAGACTTGAATGGGAAGTAGAGCTTCCAACAGATGGAGGAGTGGAAAGAGCATTTTTCAGGCATGAAGGAAAGCCTGTGTAAAGGCTCAAGAATGGGTGATAGATCCTTCTGGAAGAGGAATTGAAATAGTTCTATTTGGCTAGAGTACACAAAGGGGAAGGGATTGGTCATCAATCTGGAAAGATAGATGAGTCAGACTGTGAATGACTCTAAATACCAAACATATAAGTTTGTATTTTATCCTTGAGGCAATAGATAGCCATTAAAATGTTATGACAAGGTCAGCCATGAGTTTTATGTGTAATAACTTAGGAACTGTGTGGATGATGGGTGGGAGAAGTGGGAGACTGGATGGGGGAAAATAGAGGAGGACATTGAAGTATTCCAAGAAAGGTGGGATAAGGTCCAGAACTGGGATGGTGGACCTGACATTGGAGAGGAACAGGATTTGAGCATGATACAAGTCAAGCAAAAATGCTTGGAAATCTTCCTAAAATGTAAAGAGTTTGAATATAAATATAATATCGGTTGCATAAGGATTGAGATGCTAATTACCAGTACCAGTTATCAGAAGGTTGCCCAGTAGGTAATGTGTCCCCTGCAATAACTAATGAACTACCTAATTAACTAATAACTTATAGAAATGTCTGGCAGGATGTGAGAAGGTTGTAATCCACCCAAATAGAGGGGATTACTACAGTGATGAAAGCAGAGCTCTTTTTAACTACTGCAGTATTATTTTATTACAGAAACATTTTTTTCCTGGTAGAAATTTTCACATGACCACATGAAATAAATTCAGAATTCGATTTTGTCTTCACTCTAAATATAAATGACAGATACCATACCATAAGAGCTTTTATGATTTAATTTTCTGTTTGACTTATCCCAGGACTCAGGGTCATGACTTCCTACTCAAATCAAATTTGGGATGGGAAGTAAGATTGAGGGGAACTTATCACATGGACAGGTCTGATATAGAGTTGGCTGATATTATACAATAAAATGGGTTTGACTATGGAACTAACTTTCATCAATAAAAAAGTGAAATCCTTAGCTCTTCATTTTAGGATTTTTTTCAAATATTGCTTACATTTTATTTACTTTTCATACCTACTGAACTGATGACATCAGTAAGAAAAAAAAAAACATTAAATCTGGTTTATGCATGCACAAAGCTTTAGTCGCATCATATAGGATAATTCCTTGGAGGAAATTAGCAAAATAAGGGGAAAGTACAAAATGATACATATACATATATATGTATATGTATGTGTATGTATGTATATATGTGTATATGTATATATACACATATATGTATGTATGTATGTATATGTGTATATATATATAGTTCCAATTATCTTTATTCATTTTTCATCTTATCTTCTTCCTTTCTTTACTTGCTTTTTTTCTTCTAGTCTGAAAGAAAATGATCATTAAAATATAATACTTATATTCACTCCAAACATGCACATTGGGTCCCCCAGTCTGCCTTTCAAGTTGAAAAATTATTTCTCATGAGCTCTTTCTGATGTCATTATATAAACCAGAAAATAAAGCAAACAAAAAAAAAAAAACATGTGTTTTGTTGTTGTTGTTGTTATTGTTCAACTGTTTCAGTTGTGTACCATTTTTTGTGGCCCCATTTGAGATTTTCTCCACAAAGGTACTGGAGTACTTTGCCGTTTCCTTCTTTAGCTAATTTTACAGATGAGGAAACTGTGATAAACAGGGTTAAGTGACTTGCCAAGGTTGTATAGCTAGTAAAGATCTAAGGTTGGATTTGAACTCATGTTTCTGAAAGCACTGTGCAATCTAGTTGTCCTAGAAAAAGTTCTAAGCAGTAGCATTGAATGAAAAATTTCACCCTCTGAGACTGGACTCTCCTATAAATAGGCATGTCATCGTTACAAAAAGTAATAAATATATACAGATAACAAAAATTGAAAGGGCCACATCTATGGAACTCGTGTAGTACATATATGGAGGGGACACACATGCTAGCTGTGGAGTTTCTGTCAGATTACAACCATTTACTTCCACTAAAGTACCCATCTGAGGTGCTATATTTTTCTCACAATAGAAAGTCTAGACTCTGAATACTCATTTAACTAAAGTCCCAGTAGCTACTTTGCGATATCTCATTTAGAAAGCAGATCCCTCATGTACTTGGACTAATGAGGAAGAACCTTCAGCATTTTTTCTTCCTTTAAGGTGAATTATGGGGCCTTTTACTCCTAGCCTTTGCTAGAATGACTATTTCCTTTTGTAAATAATATTTCTCACCCCTTGTCAATGTTTTCCCATTGAAATACAGAATTTGTACTGCTAACTGATGACTTCATGTTTATTTTAAAGATATCAACTTCCTGATCACCAGAAGCAATGTTTCTTTTAGTGGCTTGAATCTGACATACTTTTAGAGATTCTTTCAGGTTCCTTGATAAGTTTCCAACTTAGCTAAGCTAAACCTAGTCAGTATCAGCTTAGAACAGTTATTCTTAACCTGATGTCTACAAAAATCCGAATTTCTGGCACTTTATAAACTTTGATGTAGGAAAAACTATCATTTGGCTAGCTAGCTAGCTAGCTAGCTGGCTGGCTATCATCTATCTATCCCTTTATTTCAATATGAAAGATTTCCTTGCTAATTTCATAAATTTTATTTTATGCATTTGAAAACATTATTGTGAAAAGACTCCCATATGTTTCGCCTGACTACCAAAGGGGTCAGTAATACAAGAAAAATCATTTGTAGGCTATTCCACCAATATATCTACAAAGTCTCTATATTTAATGTCCCTGTTACTTCTCAATACAACCCAGTTCTTGTATCTCAAAACTCTTTTGGATTCAATAGATTATAAATTAAGCTCTAAAAATGATCTTAGAGATGATTGAGTAACTTTTGAAAAAAAGTTTACAATGATGGAACTAAGTACAAAAGAGGTTACATGACCTGTGAACAACGCCCCCCCCCACACACACAGGGAAAGGGAGAGACAGACAGACAACCACAGAGATAGACAGAGAGAGATAAAGACAGGGACTGAGAGAGACACAGAGAGGCAGAGACAGAGACAAAGACACAGAGAGATACACAGACAGACACAGACAGACACGCACAGAGGAGAGAAAGAGAAGAGAAAGAGACAGAAAGTAAGTGTCTGAGACCGTAGTAAAACAAAATCCAAATTCATCCTCTCTGTCTGTAAAATCAGCCTGCTTCTATTGGCAATGAAGGCTAGAGTGGGAGGTAGAATGTATCTGAAAAGCACAGGATGAAAGCAGAGACCCAGAGACAAAGATATTTTCTTCCTCCTGCCTAGTGACATTACTGCCTTTAATTTGCATATATGGTCTGCAGTCACTTACTTTACAGAGCAAGAAATATCAACTTGCCCTAATGCAATTTTCTCAACAATAAGTAACACTACAATTAGCAGATCTTGTTTTTCTTTTTAAAATTATCATCCTATGTTCTTCAGGTGGAATCAGGGAATCTATGAAGTAAGTATCAGTATTTACAGAATGTTTTCATCTAGAACACAATTTATTATCATTTTTAAAGAACATCTCACACACTGAAAATAAAGATGTTAGAGAGATTGTTTATAGACAGGGATACTAAAGTTAACTAGCTAATGCTATTTGTGAAACATTCTAATGAGGACTTAGCTTCTTAATTTCTCAAGTCTTCTCTGGTTGCAGAAATTCACTATCTTAAAACAGCTATTAATTATAATGAAATTCACATAGTTGTAGAATATACCTACTTTCTACACTAGAGAAAATAAATTAGTGAGATGGGAGATAACATATTTCATCTAAAAACATTCCTTTGATTCTTGGTAATTACATTATGCCTGTGACTGTTTTAAGATGCAGTGTTAAGTATTAGAATGCATCTACAAGTTTGGACACAGAATCAGGAATATGTGAGGCCTAATCAAGACTTGTACTGTTAGAGGCAACATGAAGAAAAAGTCATTTAATCTATCTGAGCCCAGTCTCATCTATGAAATGGGAGTATTAATACCTGAAGGATTTACCTTAAAGGGTTGTTGTATGACTCAGATGCAGCCATACAGTTCACTGGGTACCTAAGTGGGGCAGAGGATAGAGTGTAGGAACTGGATTCAGGATGACCTTGGATCAAATCCAGATTCAGATACACCCTATCTGTGTGACACTGGGCAAGTCACTTAACCCTGTTTGCCTCAGTTTTCTCGTCTATAAAACGAGCTGGAGAAGGAAATGGCAAACCACTCCACTATCTTTTCCAAGAAAACTACCAATAGGGTCACAGAGAGTCAAGCGTGATTGAAATGACTGAGCAAAAAAAATAGTTCAACACCGTACAAAATTTTGAGGAAAAAATTTATAGTAATAATTTATTACAATGGTGGTATGTTTAATTGGTTGATTTCCATAATGTATTGGAAAATAAATGATCAAATATTTTTGTTAGAAAAATCTTCTTCCAAATATGTTCAGTAGAAGCCAGAGATTAGAACAATTCTAAAGTAAGACCATTCAAGGCTTCATGAATATTTTCACATTAGTCACATCCTCATATCTATATCTCAATTCATTTTCTGACAGTGTAATATAATTTAGGACAGTGATGGCAAAAGGATTTGGATTTGTTTATTTCTAAAATTTTCTTCATTCTAGAGTTTTTTCTTTTCTTTTCTTTTTTTTTGTTTTTAGCATTGCTGGCTCAATTAGAACTCAGTTTAACTGAAGGTAAAAACAAAACAAAACAAAACAGTTTATTACATTTCAGAGTCAGGACAAAAGAAAATCAATTCACCCTTCCTTTTATCTTAAAAGTAATTTTGGGGTGGAGGAACCAAGGTGGAGCCTGGAAAGCAGGGACCTGTTTAAACTCTCCCCCAAATCCCTCCAAACACATGCAAAAAATGGCTCTGAATAAATTTTAGAGCTGTGGAACCACAAAATAGCAAAGGGAAGCAGATTTCCAGCACAGAAGAGTCTGGATGGTCACAGGGAAGTATCTATCATACAGTGCTGGGACTCAGCATGGGCCACACCAGGACAGACCAGACTGGGAGTCAGCTGGAGCAGGCCTTAGGATCATGAATCATTGAGCTGTGGCAGTTACCAGACTTCTCAACCTACAAACATCAAAGACCACAGAACAGATTAGTGAGAAAACTGCTGAATCAGGTTAGAAAGTAGTCCAGCCAAAGCCTTGGGTGTCAGAAGTGGTGTGGTCATGTCAGCAGCAGCAGGAAGCTCCTGCAGCTGCTTCCAGGGCTCCAGTGTCAGCTGCTTCCAAAGTCCCTAGCTCACACAGTGTGAGGAATCAACTGCCAGATCAGAGCAGGAGTGCAAGGAGTGCTTTGTTGCCACAGAGGCAGGCTCTCTTGCTGTGCCTTGCATGAATCTGGGTCTCAGTCCTGGTTGGTGGTTCTTGGGGGAGGAGGAGCACTGCTGTGGCAGAGCTTGCAGTGACAGTGGAGTAGAAGTAGCTCTGAAAACAGCAGCACAGCCCCTAAAACTTGGGACAAGGCACTCACTACTCTACAAGCAGTCATACCCTGACAAAAAGCTCAAAGGTCAAGTATTTGGCTGGGAACATGGCCAGAGAGCAAAAATGGATGCAGACTCAGACTCAGACCCTAGAATATTTTTTCGTGACAAAGAAGATCAAAACATATAGCCAGAAGAAGTCAAAAAAGTCAAAGAACCTATATCAAAAGCCTCCAAGAAAAAAAAAAAAAAAACATGAATTGGTCTCAGACCATGGAAGAGCTCAAAAAGGATTTGGAAAAGCAAGTAAGAGAAGTAGAGGAAAAATTGGGAAGAGAAATGAGAGTGATGCAAGAAAACCATGAAAAATAAGTCAATGACTTGCTAAAGGAGACCCAAAAAATACTGAAGAAAATAACACCTCAAAAATAGACTTACCCAAATGGCAAAAGATTTCCAAAAAGGAAATGAGCAGAATGCCTTCAAAGGCAGAATTAGCCAAATGGAAAAGGAGGTCCAAAAGACCACTGAACAAAATACCGTTTTAAAAATTGCATTGGAGCAAGTAGAAGCTAGTGAATTTATGAGAAATCAAGATATTATAAAACAGAATAAAAAGAATGAAAAAATGGAAGACAATGTGAAATATGTCGTTGGAAAAACCAATGACCTGGAGAATAGATCCAGGAGAGATAATTTAAATATTATTGTACTACCTGAAGGCCAGGATCAAAAAAGAGCCTAGACATCATCCTTCAAGAAATTATCAAGGAAAACTGCCCTGATCTTCTAGAGCCAGAGGGTAAAATAGAAATTGAAAGAATCCACCAATCACCTTTTGAAAAAGATCCCAAAAAGGAAACTCCCAGGAATATTGTCGCCAATTTCCAGAATTTCCAAGTCAAGGAGAAAATACTGCAAGCAGCCAGAAAGAAACAATTTGAGTATTGTGTAAACACAATCAGGATAATACAAGATCTAGCAGCTTCTATATTAAGGGATCACAGGCCTTGGAATATGATATTCTGGATGTCAAAGGAGATAGGTTTAAAACCGAGAATTACCCAGCAAAACTGAGTATAATGCTCCAAGGCAAAATATGGATTTTCAATAAAATAGAGGACTTTCAAGCTTCCTCAATGAAAAGGCCAGAGCTGAGTAGAAAATTTGACTTTCAAATGTGAGAATCAAGAGAAGCATGAAAAAGTAAACAAGAAATAGAAATCATAAGGGACTTACTAAAGTTGAACTGTTTTGTTTATATTCCTACATGGAAAGATGATGTTCATAATTCATGAGACGTTTCTCAGTATTAGGGTAGTTGAATGGAATATACACATATATAGACAGAGGGCACAGAGTGAGTTGAATATGAAAGGATGGTATCTAAAAAAATAAAATTAAATTAAGGGGTGAGAGAGGAATATGTTGAGAGAGGGAGAAAGGGAAAGATAGAATAGGGTAAATTATCTCACATAAAAGTGGCAAGAAAAATCAGTTCTGTTGGAAGGGAAGAGGGGGCAGGTGAGGGGGATTGAGTGAATCTTGCTCTCATCAGATTAGACTCAATTCTGTATCTTACCCCACAGGAAAGTAGGGGGAAGGGCATAAAAAAGGGGCAATGATAGAAGGGATGGTACATATGGGTGGAGGTCATCAAAAGCAAACACTTTTGAAAAGGGACAGGGTAAAGCAATTAACGTGAATAAAGGGAGATTGGCTAGGATGGAGGGAACGATAGTCTTTCACAACATGAGTATTGTGGAAGTGTTTTACATAATGATATGTGTGTGGCCTATGTTGGATTGCTTGCCTTCTTAGGGAGGGTGGGTAGGAAGGGAAGAGGGGAGAGACTTTGGAACTCAAATTTTTAAAAGCAGATGCTCAAAAAAAGTTGTTTTGCATGCAACTGGGAAATGAGATATATAAGGAGTGGGGCATAGAAATCTATCCTGCCCTATAAGAAAGTAAGGGGAAAGGGGATGGGAGGGGGCAGTGGGGTGACAGAAGGGAGGGCTGACTGGGGAATGGGGCAATCAGAATATATGCCATCTTGGAGTGGTGTGGGTGGTAGAAATGAGGAGAAAATTTGTAACTCAAAGTCTTGTGGAAATCAATGTTGAAAACTAAAATATTAAATAAAAATGATAAAAAGAATATTCATGAAAAAATGATTCCTATGTCTACTCTGTTAGTTCCATGAAATATATTTTCATTTTTACTTTTTTTGATACAATTTCCCAATTTTGCTCTATTTGAAGCACGCACAGGACAAGGAAGGTTGACGTCAATTGTTGAGCTTGAATTATTCGGATGATCTGTCTCAACAGCTCAAATTTACCACTTAATTGCTAAACCATCTGCTCTTGTTTGGAGTCTGTATAGTTCGCCTTAGGGTGCATTTATATGTCTGACAGTTAATGTCAATAGCCCAGTGAAAACATGTTAATCAAAACAGCTACACTTCCCTCATTAATTTCAATGTGGATATGTTACTTTACTTGGAAAAGGAGGAAAATGTTAGCAACTCGGATGTTGCTTTCAATGCTTAGTTTGCTTTTAGGAAAGTCCATGTCAATAAGGTCACAAAATGGACCAAGATCTTTAAATCAGGGAGAGAGATAATTTTTTTTGTTTTTGCTTTTATTTTTAAGCCTTCAAGGTCTTGGGAGAGGAAATAATTCATATACTTAAATATCTGAATAGAGAGCTAAATGATTTATTTATGCATATAGAAATAGATCATATGCAGAAGTATATGTCTAGAGAAAGAGAAAAGACAGAACAACAATGAATATGCCACTTCTTCCCCTTATGGACAGATCAAAAACCATTTATGCCTTAGACCTAGATGTAGACGAATATCTAAACATTTGGCAGATGTTGATAGGAGTATTTCAAAGCTCCAGAACACCTCGACTTCTACCTGCACTCCTTCCAAGTCTTAGTAAATGTTCTCCATGAATTGTTGTACGTGGGAAAAATGGAAACCTAATGGCGTTTCTTCTTAAGATGGTTGACCCTTGGGCAATGGCTGTAAAGTCATTCAAAAACTTTTCTGCCTGGTTTGAACTAATAGAGGTCTCTTCTTTTGGAATCCCTAGTTATTGTTTTCCCTCATCCTACCCACCCCAACAGAAATGCAGCAGGATGAGTCATTTGAGTTATACTTCAGGTGGGAGAGGCTCTGTCAAAACTTCCTGAAAAATATACTTTTCGTTTAGATCTGAGGACCAGTATTCAAATGTTTAACAAGGAGAACCTAGATCAATGTGTTAATCCACAGCACATCAGTACAGGTGCTAATCGACAGTGGATGCCAATTGATGAGCAGTCAGTCAACAATTCAAAAGGGCAAGAAATTTCTATGAAATTCTAATGTTCTTTCAACAAAACCATAACTCATGTGGCCACAGATGGTCAGCCATAATTTTTTATAATATTGGAGGGCATTATTACAATGGATAAGAGAGTTTTAAATATTATGCCAAGCACACATTTGGAATTCTTCTCTTAGAATTGGAAACATAAAAGTCACTTAAGACAACTCTGAATACTGAAACTCTTATTTGGGCATGAATTATATACCGGAAAATAATTGACTCATTCTAGTGAGTCTTATGGACTATTAAATGAACATTAGAAAATCCGACTTTGAAATAATAGGCTCTATAATAAATATATGTGCAGAATATTTGGATGCCAAAATCTACTTTTGAAATAAGTTCCATTTGAAAAGTTTCAAGGTCCATAGAACATAGATAAGTGCATTTGCAAATGAATGTCCATTCAGTATTTTAACTGAAAGAAAATGTATTCTACAGAGAAATACTTTTCTCACATTTCTATTAATCTGAGGAGAGAGACGGAGAGAGAGAGAGAGAGACAGACTGACAGACAGACAGGCAGACAGACAGACACAGACACTGACAGAGATAAGGAACAGAGAGAAAAAGAGTCACACTGAGATATACATAGATAGAGACAGATAGAGAGACAGACTGAGAGAAAGAGACAGAGTGATGGAGGTAGAGACAGACCTCTGTCAGCTAGAAACAGAGCCAGAAAGAATAGTGTAGCTTGGAATGATGGAATAAAAAAAAAAAAAAGACCTGAGATCAAGTGTCATCTCTGAAACAATCTAGTGTGTAACATGGGCAAGTGACTTTCTAAGACCACGTTATCATCTACATATGTACATAGTCTCTACAACAGGTATGAAATCCTATTTCTGTCTGCCCCCTTCCAAATTAAAAATAAAACAAAACAAAATAAAGCAAATTATACAAAAAAAAAGCCTAAATGGCAAATGTCTACAATGGTTATATTATAGTCTTGGTCACTTTCTGAGTGATCATACATCCCTATGGAAAACATTACTTTAGATATTCACAATTTTTGTCAGCAGGATTTCCATAGAAATTCTAAACTGATTGAAAAACAAATACCTCTGGTGCAGCTACATGGTAGAGTGAGTAGAGCACTGGCCCTAGAGTCAGGAGGATCTGAGTTCAAATCCAGCCTCAGACACTTGACACACTTACTAGCTGAGTGACCTTGGGCAAGTCACTTAACCCCAATTGCCCTCCTTTCCCCCCACCAAAAAAAACAACAACAAAAAAGGAAAACAAATACCTCTTTTCCATTATTTTAGCCCTGATTATTACCTCACTAAAGAAGTAATAGACCACATAAAAAAGTGAAGATAGGTGTGACTTTTTCTTACTATTGTGAATTCAAAGCTTTCATTGATTCTTAGACCAGACTGAGATGATCATCTTTAGACTTATCACTAGAGGGGTATCACTGTCCATCTCACTGATGTAAAGCATTGCTGATATGCTTGAAACATTATACATATGTATGTATGAATGTACATATATGTACGTACGTATACATGCATATACATATATGTATATAATCAATATTTGTAGCACATATAAGATGATCATGTAATTATTTTTTCACACCACTTTATAAATGCAGTGGGAGTGTGTTTTATTTATGCTGCAATGTTATTGCTTTCTCTGTGAATAGGTCAAATACCCTCATGTGGATAAGCCTGGGCACCAGCCGTGGATGTTTACACATAAAATGTAAAGTGCAAAGGAAAAATTATCTCAGCTCAGCAGAGCATTGATTTGAAAGGATACAGAGGCAAACCAGAAAACTTTTTTTTACCCTTTTTTGCTATTTTTTTTTGAAAATGAACTGTTATGTACAAAATTTTGTCCAATTAACTCAAGAAACTCAATTCAAGCAAAACAAACAAAGGTTGCTTGTCTCTTCACCAGAACTTTTTTTAAAGTAAGAAATAAATAATTCCTGCCCTTGAGGAGCTTACATTTTCCTGGGGAAAAAAGGTTTAGAGCAAGCACACAAAGAAGTCCAAAATGAGGGTAGCTGATTAGGAATTGAGATTTCTGAAATGCAAATGAGAGACATTTGGAATAGGACAGGAGCTTGAGCAAGAGATTTGTTTCTGAAAGAGGACCAATGGCATCAGGATGCTGATGACTTTACTTGCAAATGAACTGGATTTAAGTGAGACCGGGCTATGCAAAGTCATTGGCCTCATTCTCTCCTCCAGAGTTATTGGGATACAGTGGCAATACATAGGTCAGGATGGCTGGTGATGGCCTTGGATGCAGTGGAGACCTGGGCATTTTTAAGCTATGCTCTTTCCCAAGTGTGAGTTTTTCTAAGACAACATGCATTCCATGATTAAAGGCTAGGTAAAAATTGAGGCAAAAATTCATCTAGTTTGACTCTCCAAGAGAATCAATCTGCGAGAGGAAAACCCTCAGAGTTTCTAGGCAGAACAGTTCAGATCAGTATTTTACAAATTATCTATTTGTTTTATTAGTAGCAGTAGTCGCAGCGGCAGCAACAATTAGCTTTTTGGTTCAGCTAGGTGGCAGAGTGGATAAAATGATGTACCTGAAGTCAGGAAGTCTTCAATTAAAATATGGCCTCAGACATTTACTGTCTGTGTGATCTAGGACAAGTCACTTAACCTCAATTTGCCTCAGTTTCCTCAACTGTAAGTATTATTTTGAGGGTTAAATCAGATAATGATTGTAAGGCACCTAGCACAGTGACTTAGTACATTATAAATACTATAAATACTTAGTACATATTAAGGTGCAAAGGAAGCAATATATAGATGTTATTTTCATTTTTATGTAGTACTTTAAAATTGGTGAAGAGTTTTACAAATATCTCATTTTATCTATACAACTCTAGAAGGTAGCTTCTATTAGTATCCATTTTATAGACGAATAAACTGAGGTAGAAGGAGGTTATGTTCCTTGCTGATGGTCACACAGCTAGTAAGAGTCTGAGCTCAAATTTAAAATCATATCTTCCTGACATTAGAACCAATGTTCTATATCCATTGTGCCCATCTAGCTGCCTAGGAGTGTGAAAAGAAGTGAAGGTTGAAGATGTTGGGGGTAACTCAAGGTTGGAATATGGGGAAAAAAATGATTATTGATAGCTCAAGGTGTCAAGTACTTCCAGGGCAGAAGATAATGTAGAGTTGAACTTATTCCCAAATGTTATAGATAAGGAAGGGAGGAGTGTATAGTCTATGGGTGGTCATGCCTGGGAATGAATTTAAGGGTCAAAATATCATGGTGCAAAGAAGATAATTGGGGATTGTAATATAGAAAGAACAATGGAATGGCAAAATTTATAATCCGATAAAGTGGTCCCTAGATGGCTTAATGAATTGAGGGGCAGGCTTGGAATCAGGAAGACACATCCACTTGAGTTCAAATCCAGCCTCAGACACTTACTTGAAATGATTGCCTCAGTTCCTCTTCTGTAAAATGAGCTGGAGAAGGACATGGCAAACCACTCTACTATCTTTACCAAGAAAACATCAAATGCCATCACAAAGAGGCAGACAGGACTAAAACCAATGAGCAAAAACAACAAAAGATTTTTCAAAGCCTGTGAACATGGAAGTGTAATAATGTTGGCCAATGGTGATATCTAGAACTAGATGATATCTATGTGTAGTTGAGTTAGAATTGATATGTAGGTCATAGAAATTTAGTAATTACAAGTACAGGGAAGTTATGGTATTTGAGGGATAATCAATATACCACAGGTAGGAAATTGCAGAGAAGTGCAGAGTGTAGAGTGCAGAGAAGAAAGGTGTGCCAGGCATTGAACTCTTTGAGAAGCAAAGGAGATAAGGAAATTGCCCTGTAGGCTGAAAGATAAGGGTAACCATTATCTAGATTCAGTAATAAATTTGAATACTGTAATCACCAAAGGAAAAGTAGATAAGTGGTATCGATAGAAGCTAAGTTTGGGAGAAGCAAAGTAGCACTAATCCCATCCTCCTATCCACACCCATATATACTCTAAAGAACTTTGAGGCTTATATAGAGCCTATTTAAAGGGTGATTAGGCATATAGGGTGATAAGGACAGACCCAGGTTTCAGTGAGTAACCAAAGATAGAAATGAGAAAGAACTTTATTTTTTCAATTGTGGAGCAGGCATTCTAAGAGAGGACAGAAAGCCTGATAGATCTGTAGTGGGGCATTAGGGAGTTAGGTCTGAGGGGAACTGGAAAAAGGAAACAGACAGTTTAAGATGAGGTAAAACAAGTTACTAAAGGGAGTCATGATGACTATAAGTTCCAGAATATGGAGAGTATTAGCTGGGTTCAGCCTGGTTAGCGGGTGCTGTTACACAGCCCTGGGAAATCCATATGGGCTGAGAAGGGATGGTATTCATCACTCGGAGGACTGGAGTAAAAGGAAGCTGAATCAACATCAAAACAGTGAAAACACTTTTCCCTCCTCAATAATTTTGCTTGTGGCTGACTGTGAGAGTATTATTCTTAAGGGAAA
>NC_050576.1:239499823-239581402 GCF_011100635.1 Trichosurus vulpecula
TGATTTTAATGGGAAAAATTAAAGTACAAGAAAACATGTTGTCTTGCATATAGGACAATTCAGAATTTTGAACATTTAATTTACAATACTATTCCTGTTTTCCCAAATAATTTTCAGTATATTTAAAAAAATAAAATTTTTATCCTTCTGGTGATATTATGCAAGTATAAACGTTAAAGTTCTGCAGTCTCCAAAGAATGAAAGGCCACCCAATGGGCAATGGTGTGCTATATGGCGGGTACGAGTATGTGAAGAGATATTAGTAATGAAGAACTATATAGTATAAAGTACATTATCAGAGAAAAGTACAATGTGGGAAATCAGAAGAGCCTTCCACCACCCCTGGTCTTCTGGGCTGTAACATGGAAGAGCCATCATATGGAAAATTCTTAGGACAGTGCATATTTCCTGGGCACTTACATTGACAAATACTCTCCTGCTTTTTGCTTAGAAACACCATTGTCTATCATTCATTCCCATGATTTGGGCTTGACTTGAATAGAATTGGCCCCATAGCCAAAAAAGATAAGTCCATTTTGTAGAATTTAATACCAATGATCATCCCCGCCCTCCCCCCCCCCCCCCGCAACTCCCAGCTATCTCTGTTCCTCCATGGTAAGGAGTTGTAGTTCAGCATTCTTCTAAAACCATAAAAACTTGAAAATCCACATATAAAATGAAATAGCTCACTGTGGTTCCCAAACCTCAAATCCTTTTGGCTTCTAAGAGCAAATGACATTACTCCCCAAGACCAGCAATTGAACAGTTGCTTGCAAAATCTTGGAGTATACTTGACATTACTCATTAAATAAATGCAATTTTGTATCTGCAGCTGTATTTCATAAACATAAAAAAATTAAAAGTGAAATTTCATGACTCATACCTAAGTAATATCATGAGATCTCAATAGTCTCCTCAAACATTCAATGACATTCCAATGGTAGATTAGTGGGAGGTTGTGGAAAAAAATAATAAAAATTGAATAAGTAAGTATTTGGGTTTCAACATAGAGGGTTTATCCACATAAATAAGATCATAGATACTGGAAGTAGTAAAAGTATTTTGGTTGTCTTTACATAAGTTTAATGTATCACATAAAATCCCAGTAAAGTGATTTGTCTAAAACCTGAAGAAGTTTTTTTTTTTTTTGTTTGTTTGTTTGTTTTGTATCTAGAGATGGGCAGATTAGCACTGTTAATAGAGATCTGGACACATATCAGCTCTATGATCATGATAACAAGACCCTGGCAAGTCACTTAACGCTGTTTGCCTCAATTTCTTTATCTGTAAAGTGCGTTGGAGAGGGAAAGGCAATCCACTCCATTATATTTGCCAAGAAAACCTTAAATGCAGTCACAAAGAGTCAGATACAACTGAAAATTGAAAAAAAAAATAAAACAACAGCAAGTCGATTCTTAAGACAATAAGTTTTAAGATAATTTCTAAACTGCATTGGCAGAGGAAGTTCAATGTATTGATGAAATCATTGGATACAAGGAAAAAAAGGGATGTACACATATACATGCCTATGCATGTTTATATACACATACACACACACAAAAAGATATATATCCATCATATGCGTCACAGCTCGACAGTGATTACTGTAGTTTCCTCTGCCTTGCACACCATTGTAATCAAGTCAAAAACAAACATATGCCAAGAGTTTCCAGGGAAAATGCTGACAAACCTTATGTTTTCTGCTACTATGATTTGTGACTTGAGCCTGAAATAATAACTCTAGGTCATTAAAATTTTATTGAGTTCCCTGAGGTCATAGCTGGTTTATTTGTTTTTATTTTCTTTAATTTTTCTGCAGTATTTCTTGTTGAAGAATGCTGTTTTCTTTTAGAGTTTTAGAAGGGTGGGTCGGTCAAACTTTCTTGATTTAGAAGACCTCTTTGTTGATATAGCCTAGCACCCATGCATAGACTATGCCACATAATACGCTACCCACAGATAAGTAAAAATCCTTTAGGTTGTGAGATATGATTTTGCTGCAATAAATTAACCAAGACATATGTATATATTTAACCCTGTATGTACATATATAAAAATGTGTGCACACATATTCATATGGTGACGTTTGGGTTTCACTATGAATGTATATGGGTGTATATATCAAGAGTTCTTTAAGGTAAAATTTTGTTTCAAGGAAGCAAAAGGGAAAATAATAATTTATTTTAGTGAAATGCATCCTCTAGAAAGTCATTCATTATGTAGTATGATAGATTTTAGCAAAGCCACAGGTGTATACATATATGTTCTTTTCCTATAAATTAATAATTCAAAAGCAATCCTCAAAAATAAAATTGATATATTATTATCATAATCAAAGCCAGAACTAGCACATGGTGATGGATGCTTTCCCCCAGAGGTAGCAGTGACCCACTTGCTCCTCACAGAGAACACATTGACTATGTTGAACCTCCCATTTACCCACACACTTGCCACAGACTGCCTGACCTGGTGACAAATGCTGAAGAGCAAGGCCAGCACGCTTGGGCAGTTAGTGGCAAAGGTCACCAGAGCTGCTTTCACCACCATATTTTCTCCTTTGATTGTAGACTACCTGTGACTCTGCCTTCTCTTCTCCTTGCTTCCATTCTACCTTCTGTGGCCTGCTACTGCTGTGACACAGTGGGAAAAAAATCTTGATTTATAGACAGAAGACCAGGATTTGAGGCATTTATGAGTTGTTTGACGGTAGACAATTTAATTGACCTCCATGGTGATCAGTTTCCTCACTTGTGAATGTAAGAGTTGGATGATATAACCGCTAAGGCCACTTCTCATTCAATATATAATGCTGAATGCTTACTCACACATTCTGTACATTTTCTGTTGCCCAGTAAAACCTTGCTTTCTCCTAAAGATACTCTGTCTCAGGGCAGCTAGGTGGTGCCTTGAGTAGAGCACCAGCCCTGGAGTCAGGAGAACCTGAGTTGAAATCAGGCCTCAGACACTTGACACACTTACGAGCTGTGTGACTTTGGGCAAGTCACTTAACCCTAATTGCCTTCCCTTTTTGCTTCCAAAAAAAAGACACTGCATCTTGTTTCATCCTTTCCAAATCTGGCTGCTTCCTCTCTCATACTTCTGGACATATTGGATGAAGAGAAGATGTGTGGCACACTCCTTGAACCCCAGTGTCATTGAAAGACTCTTCCACTGCCAAAAGTACACAAGCACCCTCTCTTTCTTTTGAGCTGACTTTATTTTCCCCAGAGCTTTATTGCTGTCATCTGTGAACCTCCAGTTCATTCTCCATCATTGCCAGTGAATTCATTAACTGACTCAAAGTCTTCTCCACCCTACCACTGTCCATTTGAAAACGCTAATTCTTCAACCTCATCAATACCCATGACTTCTAACTACAACTATTTCAACTACATGTAGGAGTAATTCTACTTTGCCCACTCCCAAATCCCAACTGCGTTGGTTATTCACGTGAAATTCTTAGTTGTGGCTCTCATCATAATCAAAAGTTCCTTTTTTTTGTCTCATATGTATATTCTTCAGGAATTTTTTTTATTTTATGTGAAAGAGAACTTCAGACAAAGTGTTGCAAAAATGTAGAAGGATCATCTGTTAAGTGGATATTTTCTCAATATTGTTCAAGTATCATGGTAAAAATGTTTCTGTTTTTATTTATGACTTAGGTAAGCTTCAGATGTGAAGGAGAAGGTCATATACTTTATGTATGTATGTACGTTCTTATATCTATAAAGTGTCCTTAGCACTTGATAAAAATAAATAAAAAAGATCAGACCAATTTTTTAGATTCTGGGCCAGGGAGAGGGCACATATGTTTGTAGTGAGGGTCACTGAGTGCCTCTTTACATGAAGATGTGGCCTGTTATTTTCCAGTATGCTTCATCCACTTGAGAAAGATAATATCTAGGCAGAAAAGGAGTCTGCCCTTTGATTTTCTTGTTCACACATGTGAACTCTTTTCACTTTAATGGAACATTTTTCATGCTCTAGTAAAAGTGATAGTAATTTGTAGCTTTCCAGTTTACTGACTTAGGGAAATCTATTTGATTCATTAGACTATATTGGAATATGCTACGATTTTGATCATATTCTATATTCATAACATTGGGGTTCTCTGAAACTAATTTTTATTGTTAGCAGCGTTAAAAATTTTGTTTAATTTTGCATTATCTCTTCTCTCAATCTTAAAATGAAAGACTTTAGTACCCAAACTTGTGTCTATGCAATTTTTCAGTTAATTATTGAGTAGGAACATAGTACCTATTATGCAGATAACAGAAGAGGTTAACAGTTTACTCAATATCCATGCAGTCAGATTTTATCTGGAAGAATTTCTTTTTGAAAGATGAGTAAATTGAGGCTCGCAGAGGTACAAGGAAGCCTAGATTCACCCAGTCCACTATTTTCAGAGTAAGAATAAAAATCCAAGGCTTTTCATTTACTACTCCAGTGTTATTTTGACTACATCATATGTCCCTCATTTGGAATAAAATCTTGTAGCTTATTTGGAAGAATCTTCATGGAACATGACATGAGTCAAATGGATTTTTAGCAAATTTTATTCCAATTGGTTAATCTCAGGCTGGTGAATCTCAAAGGGATGCATCAAAGGGATGCATTCTAATGAAATGATGAAAACAAAATGTCCTTGTTTCTCAGTCCAAAAATCAGCTCAAATGTTTTGTCTACCAGAAATGGTAGGAAATTTAGAATCAGGTATTTTAAGTTTTAAATGGTCACACCAATTAATCATCAGCCATAAGCAAGATCCAAACCTCTAATAGTATCAAATATCTGTCTTTATTATCCAACCACTAAAAAGCTTTTGATTGGTCAGTTTTTGCAAGTCAAATGGAATGCAATAACTTATTTTTTTCAAAGTAATTCAAGTATTGTACCTGTGGAAACAAGGACATGGAAAAAACAAAACTGAATATGCTAGTAATGATGCCTTATATCTTTATATATAGCACTTAATAATTACAAAATGCTTCACTTGTCAACATCACGAGTCCTTGAGATTGGCTAGATGGCCTCTATTATCCTGATTTTCCAGATAAGGGAAACCTCAAACTCATATCCTTAGACTTCAAATAAGGTATTCTTTCTGTAACACCACAAAATAATCCAGGTAAAAAATTGAAATCTATGCCAACTTTAAACTATGGCTATGAGGACAATGTGGATAATCTCCATTTATTGCAGAGGAATTATGTACTATTTTTGATGATTAATAGGCTTATAAATTCATAAGGTCATGTGACATGAGGACCTATGTACTGTGACATTGATTATTTGATCATCAAAGGATGATTGATGAAGAAGAAAGACAGAATAAAAGGGGAAAAATGACTCTCAAGAATGTGTCATCACCATGGACTTCAATTCATTATTAAGTCAGTGCCTACATTAACTTCATGTCCTGCAAACAGAAAACAAACACATTATGAAAATGTATCTTAAATTATCTGTGAGTCATGATCCTGCTACAGTCATTAAGATTGCACTTATAATTGAATATTTCAAAATTAGGAAAACTCCTCATTTATTTAAAATTTTTAGTTTTCAGCACTGATTTTTCACAAGAGTTTGAATTACAAATTTTCTCCTCATTACTACCCTCCCCCCCACTCCAAGATGGCATATATTCTGATTGTCTCATTCCCCAGTCAGCCCTCCCTTCTGTCACCCCACTCCCCTCCATCACCTTTTCCCTTACTTTCTTGTAGGTCAAGATAGATTTCTATGCCCCATTGCCTGTATATCTTATTTCCTAGTTGCATGCAAAAATTTTTTTTGAACATCTGTTTTTAAAACTTTGAGTTCCAAATTCTCTCCCCTCTTCCCTCCCCACCCACCCACCCTTAGAAGGCAAGCGATTCAACATAGGCCATATGTGTATCATTATGTAAAACCCCTCCACAACACTCATGTTGTGAATTACTAACTATACTTTGCTCTTTCCTATCCTATCCCACTTTGTTCAGTTTTCTCTCTTGACCCTGCCCCTTTTCAAAAGTGTTTGCTTTTGATTGCCTCCTCCCCCTATCTGCCCTCCCTTCTAGCGTCCCCCCTTTTATCTCCTTTCTCCTTCTTTCCTGTGTGGATACCCAAATGAGTGTGTATGTTATTCCCTCCTCAGGTAAAATCCGATGAGAGCAAAATTCACTTATTCCCTCTCACCAGCCCCCTTTTCCCAACTGCTTTTTCTTGCCACTTTTATGCAAGATAATTTACTTCATTCTATCACTCCCTTTCTTCCTCTCCCAATATATTCCTCTCTCATCCCTTAATTTGATTTATTTTAGATATCATCCCTTCATTTTCAACTCACCCTGTGCCCTATCCATTCATATCTATATCTATATCTATATATATCTATACACACACACACACATATGTATATGTATATTCCCTTCAGCTACCCTAATAATGAGGTCTCATGTACTATACACATCATCTTTCCATGTAGGAGTGCAAACAAAACAGTTCAACTTTAGTAAGTCCCTTGTGATTTCTCTTTCTTGTTTACCTTTTCATGCTTCTCTTGATTCTTGTGTTTGAAAGTCAAATTTTCTATTCAACTCTGGTCTTTTCACTGAGAAAGCTTGAATGTCTTCTATTTTGTTGAAAGTCTATATCTTGCTTTGAAGCATGATACTCGGTTTTGCTGGGTAGGTGATTCTTGGTTTTAATCCTAGCTCCATTGACCTCCAGAATATCATATTCGAAGCCCTTCAATCCCTTAATGTAGAAGTTGCTAGATCTTATGTTATCCTGATTGTGTTTGCACAATACTCAAATAGTTTCTTTCTGGCTGCTTACAGTAATTTCTCCTTGATCTGGGAGGTCTGGAATTTGGCAACAATGTTCCTAGGAGTCTTTTTCTTGGGATCTATTTGAGGAGGTGATCAGTGGATTTTTTTTCAATTTTCTATTTTACCCTCTGGCTCTATAATATCAGGGTACTTTTCCTTGATAATTTCTTGAAAGGTGATATCTAGGCTCTCTTTTTGTTCATGGCTTTCAGGTAGTCCAATAACTTTTAAATTATTTCTCCTGGATCTATTTTCCAGGTCAGTGGTTTTACCAATGAGATATATCACATTGTCTTCCATTTTTTCATTCTTTTCATCCTGGTTTATAATATCTTGATTTCTCATAAAGTCACCGGCTTCCACTTGCTCCAATCTAATTTTTAAGGTAGTGTTTTCTTCAGTGGTCTCTTGGACCTCCTTTTCCATTTGGCTAATTCTGCCTTTAAAAGCATTCTTTTCCTCATTGTCTTTTTGGAGCTCTTTTGCCATTTGAGTTAGTCTATTTTTTAAGGTGTTATTTTCTTCACTATTTTTTGGGTCTCCTTTGGCAAGTCATTGACTTGTTTCTCATGGTTTTCCTGCATCACTCTCATTTCTCTTAATATTTCCTCTACTTCTCTAACTTGCTTTTCCAAATTCTTTTTAAGCCCTTCTGTGGCCTGAGAGCAGTTCATGTTTTTCTTGGAGACTTTTGATGTAGGCTTTTTGACTTTGTTGACTTCTTCTGGCTGTATGTTTTGCTCTTCTTTGTCACCAAAGATAGATTCCAAAGTCTGAGTCTGAATATGAGTCCGTTTTCACTGCCTGGGTATGTTTCCAGCCAACTACTTGACCTTCAAGGTTTTGGTCTGGGTATGACTGTTTGTAGAGTAGAGAGTATTTGTCCCAAGCTGGAGGGGCTGTGCTGTTGTTTGCACAGCCTTTTTCTACACAGCAAGGTCTGCCACACCAGTGCTCCTCCTCCCCCGAGAAGTGCCAACCCGGACCACAACTCAGATCTGAGCAGGCTCTGCAGTTCTGATGGTATCCACCACTTAATTCCTCCCACCAGGTGGGCCTGGTGCTGGAATCAACTGCAGCTGTAGTTCTGTAGCTGCACTACCTCCACTGCCTCTTGGTGGTTGCCAAACCTTAAACTCCTTTCACTCTGTCCCCACAGTTTTTTCCCGCTAACCTTCTCTGTTAT
This sequence comes from Trichosurus vulpecula, assembly GCF_011100635.1. Taxonomy (NCBI): domain Eukaryota; kingdom Metazoa; phylum Chordata; class Mammalia; order Diprotodontia; family Phalangeridae; genus Trichosurus; species Trichosurus vulpecula. The sequence continues at coordinate 239,507,825 of NC_050576.1, forward strand.
TTTTGGTGTTAGTAGCTTGAGAAGTCTGGTAACTGCCATAACTCTCTGATTCAGGATGCTAGGGCCTGCTCCACCTGGCTCCCAGTCTGGTTGGTTCTGGTGCAGCCCACAGTGGGCTCTGCTCCAAGCTCCTTGTGTTAGACTTTACCCAGCAACCATCCATCCTGTCCTCCACTCGAGCCCTGCTTCCTTCTGCTATTTTGTGAGTTTTGCAGCTTGAGAATTTGTTCTAAGCCACTTTTCATAGGTGTTTGGAGGGTCTTGGGGGAGAGCTTTAGGCACGTCCCTGCTTTCCAGCCACCATCTTGGCTCTGCACCCGGAAAACTCCTTTTTAAAGATGAGTAACTGAGGTTCAGAAAAGCTTTTGGGGTTCAAAAGCCTAGATTTAAGTTCTCCATCTGATACTTTCTAGTTATTTTATTGGTCAAGGCAATTAGCTTCTCTCAGCTTCAGTTTTCTTCATCCACAAAATGGGAACAACAATATTAGCAATGTTTATTATTTGGTATTATTATTATTATTATTATCATTATGAGAAAAGTTCTCTCACTGAGGTTAGTAGTTTACTGGATTCCCATAGACCCTGTCTATCTATGAATCGTAATGGATGTTTTGACTTACATTGTTTCTGATCTGAACCAATTAGGTAGTTGGTTTTGCTCCTCTGTAGGCAACCTGATGACCCATACAGGGGGAGGGAGAATTGAATCTCACCTTACTGGCTTGTGAACTTGAACAAGTCACTTAAACTCTGATTCTCATTTTCCTCGTCTCTAAGTCTGGGATAGTAATAACAGCACCAGTGATGAGGGAAAAGTGAGCAATGCATGTAAAGTGTCTTGAAAACCTTAGCATTCCATAGAAACATGATCTATTTCTATCAACATTAGTTTCTGCCTGAAACAAAGGTCCAGCTATTTAACAGCAATCCTCTTCAAATTCTCCAAAGATATTCAGTTGAAATTCACATAAATGACAATGGAGACATGTCTGGTGGGCTCTAACAGGTTACTTGACCAGGATATAATGCATTACCAATAGCCTTAGTATGGCATAGTGGAGAAAGCTCTACATATCTTTGCCACCCTTTCCCTGTGTAATGCTTGGTAAGGTACAATCTCCCTGAGCTTTGGTCTTCTCATATTTAAATGGGGGAGGAAGGAGTAGATGGTGTCCAATTCATTTCCATCTTTCAATCTATGAACTTATGTTCCTTTGGGTTTCATGAGAGAAGAGGGATAGGTGTTAACCAAAGAAATTAATGGATAGAAAAAAAAATGATCAGCTAGGGAAGTACAGGTTACAAGAGTGGTTAGCTGCTGGATTCCATAGACTTCTAATTAACATCAGCAAATCTAGAGTTGAGCACTCAGCATGTTGAGTCTACACCCTGTGGAAGAGTAATGCATTTATGTGAGGACAAAGCAAGAGCCATACATGGTGAACGCTCTTGGGTAAGAAAGTTTTTCATTGTTGGAGAGAGTAACAATATCAGAGATATCAGAGATACCTTGGAGCATTAAATTTCATTTTCTGATAAAGTTCATCTCCACACCTGACTTATCAGATGATGTTTAAGAATAGTTATGGCCCAAGGAAAATTAATGAGTACTTGTCCTATCTTCAAGTAATGGGCTTCTTAACACTTAAATTGTTCATCTCTGGGTCCACAATCAAAATGCATCAGCTTAGTAGAACCTCACAAAGCTTGAATTTCTTTCTAACCTCACTGCCAAGAACATATGAGCAGAAATTTAGAGGACAGATATTTTAGCCAAATTAGAATATTATTTTAATCATCTCAAAAAATTACCATTGTCTTTTCTCTCAGTCACTCAATCAAAAGTAAATTGAGTGGCTGCCTTTCCCTCTTTCATATGAACATGTAGATTCTTATTATTAAATGTTCCCATTATTCTTTTTCTTAAGATATAACATCTCTAAGTCCTTTAACTTGGCCTAATTCTGATCTTTGTTAATTCTTGGCACGTGTCCCTCCTTCCTATGTAATTGTGTACCCATCTATGACCATGACCCAATAAGATAATTGTTAAATTCATCAAAAATAAGATTGCTTTTCATTTATTTATTATCATATATATTTCAAATACTAAAACAAGGTTTTATTATGTACCTTTTATCAGCAATTTTTGAGGGATTCAGAGATTTCACAAAGAATATGGCCCATCCTAACTTTATCTTAATTTTTAAAGATTTATTTTAAAATGCATTTCAGCGGCTCATCTATTTCAAATATAGGTGACTGAATTACATGAAATCCTCACTTTGGGAAATCACAGACTGTAGAATATGCTTGGCAAATATGTGTAGTTATTTGCCCATCTGTAACAGCTTAAATGGTTCCAATGAAGAATCACTATTGAACAATGTCAGCTGAGATTTCCCCTTTGTTTTTATTGACTTTGTCTGCTACAAGGCATATGGAGTTCTTCACCAGCTTGCTATGTCCATTTGGTTGCAATGCCTTCTTATAGTTGTTAATCTAACCTTGATTCTTGCCACATGAGAGCATTTTAGCATTATACAGAGCACTTATATATCACATATGAATAAGAATTTAAAAAATAGATATCCCTTTTTCTCATTGAAAGAGTTTTTATCAAAATTTCACTATTTGGAATTTTTTATTTTTGGTTTTCATATATTTTTATATGATTAGCATGTGGAGCCTTTACATTATGGGAAGAGAAATTAAGTGTTCAGTGAAGAGCACTTTAAGAAAATTATGAAGGTTTGAGCAAAAAACTGAAGGCAATAAGAATGCATTTTGTGTTTTCCTCACTTTTTTCTATTAAAGATTGTAGATGATGGAATGGGGGACTGGCCAATTAGCCTAGTCCATGGGTAGGAAACCTGGGGCCTCAAGGTCCCATGTGTCCCTCTAAGTCCTCAAGTGTAGCTCTTTGACTGAATCCAAAACAGAATTCTGTGAAGTTTGGATTCAGTCAAGGGGCTCACTTGAGGATCTAGAGGGCCACAAGTCCCCTTGAGGCCCCAGGCTCCCCACCCCTGGACTACTCCTTATTTAGCATACTCAGAGTATTGCTGATACAATTCTCCTTTTGAAAGAGTCTAGGGAGCCTGCCTTTAGGAGAATCAATTAGGAAAATGACTTAGAGAGGCTTTGAGCCTTGTGTAGACATTCTGCTACTGGTTCTGGTCTACCAAACACATATTGAATGAGCCTCTTGATTGGTTTAATCTACAGAACTGGAATGTGCTGGGGGAGAAGTTGGGAGGGAATGTGAATGCAAAAGGCTTTAATCAGCTTCAGCCTCATTCTTTTGTTTTGACTACTCTTCTGCTGACTTCTTCCTGTGGGATGGCTGGTAGTGAAAGAATATTCAATAGGGAAACAGCTGCAGGCCCCCTCCCTGTCGAACACTAACATGGGCCCTATGGATCAGGACCTCAGTTCTTGGCCTAACTCAATATTTACTCTTTGGTTTTGGTGAAGGAATTTGGAAACTGACCTTGTGAGTTAAAAAACAAGCATGTTCCCTCAGGTCCAGGAGTCCTATGCTACCTGGGAGTTTGGGAGCTGGTTTCATGCCTGGTTTTGCAGTTAATGCAGATTTAATACCAAGAAAAGTGAAGAATGACCTCATCCCAGTGTGGCAGGAGCTGCGATGGAGATTTATCTGTGGTTAATGCCTTATTTGGATATAAACCTGGTGGGACAATTTCTGTACACAAGCCCATTCTCCACCCCTTCACCACTGACAGAGAGAGTATAGGAGAAAGTGAGCCCTGAGTTGGTGGTGTGAAATGTTTGTACTTTTGTTCTTACTGTATCTTTGAAGTAAATACAGTTATCCTTTCCACATTGCAGGGGTTAGGAATGCAGCATCCCGATGAGGTAGAAAATCGATGAAATATTTCTTAGCCGTCCCTTTTTACCAGAGAAGATATTGGAGTCATTATGGTATTAAAAAATAAAAATGTTGATATTACACAATATAATACCTCTATTTTAGGCATTTCTGAGTTTCTAAACTTTTTCTGTGTCATCTGCTGGCCTTTGCATGTCATCTGCAGCTTCTGCAAAACTCCCCCCAAATTTCCATTTAATTTCTTAGGCCAAACCACGATTATCTTCAAACTGAGATAGGGATAGTCATGAGTTGGAAGGGATAACTCTATCCCTTTATTGAAGTGATCAATGTTAATTTATTAAATGTATTATAATTTTAGTCTCTGGCTGCCAGCAGTAGATGGCAACCAGAATAAATGATTGAGATGTTAGCATTAGAGAAATTCATCACCAACTCCTCAGATACAACCCTAGAATTCCAAAGGGCAGATGTAGCTGGCTAGACAGTGTCATAGTGATCCCAGACCATATTTGACAAGGCAAAAACTGATTTGGGAAATAAATAGCTAACTAAACAAAAAAAAATGAGCGGCTAGATGGTCCAGGGGTTGGATCACTGGGACTAGAGTCAGAAAGACCTGAGTTCAAATCCAGGCTCAGTCACTTACTAGCTGTGTGACACTGAGCAAGTCACTTAACCCCAATTTGTCTCTGTTCCTCATCTGTAAAATGGGAATATAATGGAGGAGTATATGGCAACCATTCCAATATCTTTATCAAGTAAACACTGTGGACAAAGTCCGTGGGGTCATGTGATATCAGATACGACTAACTGACTGAACTCAGTGATGAAAGATGTATTTCCAATGCTGAAATTCTGTGTAAAGGGAAATAAGTCTTCCTGGATTCTATGTGAGGAAAATAAAATAACAACAACAATGATGTCGATGATGATAAAGAAGTAGCATTTTTTAGCACTTACTATATTCTAGACACTGTTCTAATCACTCAACAAATATCCCTCCTCTGTAACTGTTGCCCTGCCTGGTTTCAACTCCATGGAATAAAATGCCCAAGCACCAGGAACCACCTGATCCCTGCACAACCCTCCTTTTCCTTCATGTGTGTGTATGTATGTATATTTGACTAGATAATCTATGAAGTCCCTTCTAGATCTAAAGCTCTAAAACTTCTGTACTCTCAGCACTAGAGCCCCAAGTGTGCTAAGATTTTGAGTAACCAGAGCTAACAATATGGATTTCGGGGTCCCAATGAAGAGTGCCTAGTAAAGTTGAGTTTTATATTTCAACATATATTACATTGCATTCCTATGATCAGCATAATGATAGCTGACATTTATATAGTACTTCAAGGTTTTCAAAGCACTTGACTTACATTATTTCATTTTATCCTTGTAATAACAATTTATGGTAAGTCAGATTTGTATTCTCTTGATTTTTTAGGGATTGAATCACTTGCTCATGGTCATAGAACCATTAAACAAGAGATATAGCAAGACATAAAGGAGAGAACATTGGATAAAGGGTCATGGGAACAAGGCTTGAAATCCTGCTTTAGGCTCTTACTAACTCTATGGCTCTGGGCACAGTTGATCTAAGTGCCTTTCTAAATAGGTAGCACAGTGGGTAGAATGATGATTTTAAAGTGACGATGACCATAGATTTTATCTTGCCTCAGAAGCATATGAACTCCCCAACCATAGGCAAGTTACTTAACCTTAGTTTCAGCATCTGTAAAATGGAAAGATTCGGACTTAATGGCCTCTGGTTCCTATAGAACCAATTTTAAAGGATCTTAGAGGCTATTAAGTGCCTCATTTTACAGATAAAAAAACTTAGGCCTATAGAGGTTAAGGATGATACCACTCTAAGTATTTTAGGGAGTATTTGAACTCAGTTCTTCCTGACTTCAAGTCTAGGCGCTTTATCCACCATATTGCTTAATTATCAGTCTTATTATATCAAGGGCACTTATTTTCCTGGGAGCAAATGGTATGATCTCCTTTGCTGTCATTAAAATGAGCCATAAAGGCAAGTTAAAATAATGGCAGATTCAAACACAGTGAACTTCTGAGTTCAAGCCCAGCACCCTGTCCACTACACTATGATACCCTACAAATAGCAACATATTGGATTGAGTCAATACATTTTAATTAAACACTTCCACATAGGTTTATTAATACATATTGACTCATGCCAGTTTAAAGTTCCTCATGATAATCCTGGTAATCAGCACAAGAGTAGGTGGCATATTTTATATAAATATACTCACACACCATATACATATGGAGATACATATATATATGTGTATATATATACATATACATATACATACAGAGAGAGATACATATATATATATATATATATATATATATGTATTTTAAATTCTATGAAATATTCAAATGTAATGAAATGCCAGATTTCATGAAGGAGGGCAATGATTTGTGAATGAATATAACTATTTTTCATGAAGACATGAGGAAAGATCTTGGCAAATTAAATTCCCTATATAAATATGAGAATTGTGATTATGATGGAGGCATGCTTGCCATGTGTACACATATATAAAGAAATAGACTACATAATCTTTAATGGTAAAGGAGAGGGACTATTCATATGTTATTCTTTATATAATAAGTTGGAATACTATCCTTATCCACTTGTATTTTCAGTTTCCTTATCTGTAAAATGAGGGGTTATACAAGAATCAGTTGCCCTTGAACTTTGTGTATGTGTATGTGTGCATGCATACTTATGTATATGCCATGGACCCCTTGTCAGACAGAAGAAGCCTATGAATACCTTCTTCAGATAACACTGCAAAATACATTAAATGATTATGGAAAAGGACCGTATATTAAAATAATTTTGTCTATCCTTTCTCTTTTCCTCCCTCCTTTTCTCCCTTCTTTGTCTTTTTCTTTTTTTCAATCTGTATTAAAAACTACTAGAAATGTGATCTAGCTTATAAGGCTAGGTCAATTATCCAGTGAACCTTAAACTTGATGAGAAATATTCAAAAATATATAACATTCATAGACTTTCTCCAGATTTATTTTTAATATTTTTTTAATAATCAGAACAAAGGCTGCTCTTTTGCTCAAAGGTACTCTCACACATCCCTACTTGATGCATCAGAGGTTGGTGAGTCTAATACAATTCTTTCCCAAGATTTCTCACCTTGTCCATATTATTAACATTGCAACCAGCATGGGAAACCTAGTCTTAGCTTAATTCTTAGATAGCACATCTGTATTGCTATGTTTCATACTGAGGAGGGCATAGAGGTGATGTTAAAAAGATACCTCAAAAAGCTAGATGCTCGGATATGTTGGATGTTGACTTATCAAAGAATAAATAGAAGATTAGACACTGACACCCTTAGTAGGTCTTTGGTTTTGTCTGAATTTCAATTGTGACTAGATTCAGGAAGGTCTTTTTAGATTTTCTTCTACTTGGCAATCCACTTATGTCTAGATTTCAATCAGACCAGATATGTATAATTTTGAGTTAAAAATTCTCCCACCCCTTCCCTCTTTTTAGAAGGTAAGCAATTTCATAAAGATTATACATGGGAGGTCATGAAAAACAGCCTTTCATATTAGCCATGTTACAAAAGAAAAAAAAAAAACAGTGTACAGCAGACAATAAAAGAAAACCTCCAAGGAAGCAAAGATGGACAGCTTTCAACATAATGTGCAGTATTTAACACATTGTCTTTCTTGAAATGGAAAATTATTTCTATATATTTTAAATTGTCTCCTACATTATGCTGTGCAAATGACATTTTTATTTTTTATTTTGTATTTAAGTTTAATATTTAAGTTAATAATGTTTCTTTTTCTTTTCTTATGTATTTATGTTTTAGTGTTTGTTAATCTAAAGTAAAAAAAAATAAAACAGAAAAAGAAAGTTTAAAAATGAAGTATGCTTCAATCTGTATTCAGAGTTCATCAGTTATCTCTCTGAATATGAATAGAGCACTTTTCATCCTAGGTCTTTTGGAATTGTCTTGAATCATTATCTTGATCAGCATATCTAAGTTTTTCAAGTTGGTCATTCTTACAATATTACCATGTACAATGTTTTCCTGGTACTATTAATTTCTATTTGCATGAGTCAATATGTCTTCGCAGTTTGTTTGTTTGTTTCCTGAAGCCCTATTTCTCATCATTTCTTACAGAACAATAGTATCTCATCACAATCCTATACCATGACATGTTCAGCCATTCCCCAATTGATGGAGAACCCCTCTGTTTCCAGTGCTTTGCCATCACAAAAAAGAGCTGCTTAAAATATTTTAGGCAAACAGGCTCTTTTCACTTGTCTTTAATTGGTTTGGGATATAGACCTAATAGTGATATTGGAGAAGCCAAAGTTTTAGAGCTTTCTAAGCTTAGTTCCAAATTGTTCTCTAGAAAGGTTAGAATAGTTCATAATAGCACCAACAATACATCAGTGTCCCGATTTTACCAAATCTCCTCCAGCATTTATCATTTTCTTTTCTAACAAATTAGCCAATCTGAGAGGTGTGAGGTGATTTTAATTTGCATTTTCTAATTAATAGTGACTTAGAACTGTTTAATTGTTTGAATTAGTTTTTTTAGTTGAATCTCTGGAGTTCTCTAAGTATACCATGAAATCATAAGCAAAGAATGATAATTTTGTTTCCTCTTTGCCTACTCTAATAACTTTGATTCATTTTTCTTGTTATAACTAGCATTTCTAGTACAATATTGCATAATAGTGTTGATAATGATCATACTTGTTTCACCACTGATCTTTTGGGAAGGCATCAAGTTCATCCCCATTACAGATAATGCTTGCTCTTGGTTTTAGATGAATACTATTTGTTATTTTTAGAAAGGCTACATTTATTCTTATGCTTTCTAGTGTTTTAGTATGAATTAGTATTGTAATTTTTCAAAAGTATTATTCTTTATCTATTGAGATAATCGTTTGATTTTTCCTGTTTTTCTTATAAATATGTTCATTTATGTTGATAGTCTTCCTAATATTGAATGAGCACTACATTCTTGGAACAAACCCCACCTGGCAGCATTATATGACCTTTTTCATGTACTACTGTAGTTTCATTGCAAGTATTTTGTTTAAAATTTTTGCATTGATATTCACTAAGGAAATTTATCTATCATTGTTTTCTCTCTTTTTGCTCTCCCTGGTTTAGGTATCAAAAACACATTTGTGTCATTAAAGGGATTTATAGCTGTCTTGATTCAATTGTCTTCTGAATTTGTCTTGGTCTTCCCTGTCAGCATAATAGCTTTTATATGGTCAGGTTCTTTTTTTTAAAACTCATTTTCTATCCTATTTATTGATTTTGAATTTTATGTTAAAGTTAGTTTCTCTCTTCACCTCTTGGAGAGGTGAGGAACACAGGTTCAAGCTTCAGGCTTTTTTGCAGTATTGTTTTCAGAGGTAGTACTAGGGGTTTGGAAGTATTTGGTGCTTCCTAGGACATATGATCTGGGTAGAGGTATGGTCATTGCTTTCCTGGTCTGCACTCTGGTCCTTACCGAGAAAGGGCCCCTGATCCCCTGAGATTGCAATCAATCCTGCTCCTTAGGGAACCTGCTCCCTTGGGATCTGAAATTATACTGTTCCTCAGGGACACTGATTCCTTAAGACTGAAAATGATACTTCAGGGTCCCTTGCGACCCTTCTCCTCAGGTCTTTTGTTTCTTCTTGACTGAAAGTGCTGCAAACTGTCCTTGAAATATGATCCAGAGGTTCACAAAGGCAATAGAGTTGTCAAACATATCTGGTTCTGTGTCCAATACTAGAGAAGAGGTACCCTATGATTTCTTTCTGACCAGTTTCCAGGTCTTCTTACTCTTTCTGGCTTGGGAGTGCCCAAAACTGCTGCTCCTGTTGCCACCATCTAGTCCCATCACTATTATTTCATCATGTAGATTCTGGGTCAGTGCCCTCCTATGTCACAGATCTCTCTTTCTGACTCCTTCTATTTTCTTGTGTGGGAAAAATACCTCACTCTGATTTTTCATTTGCTCTGCCACTCTAGAACTCAATTTAAGGAATTAATTTGAGCTTTTTTAGGAGATGAACATTGGAAGATCTCAGCAGAGTGCTTTCTTTATTCTGACATCTTGGTCTCCACCCCCAGAAGTCTAAACTGATTTTGTTGAAAAGTTTAATCTATGTTTTAGCTTGTAGATCTTTCTGGGATTGTAGAATTGTTCCCACTCCAACACTCTGATTGCTTCTCTCATGGTAACAAGACCTCTTTCCCATCACCAATTCTCAAAGACAAGAGATTCAATAGTAAGAGCTTTGAGTACCACTTAAGAATACATTTGCTGATCCTATTTTAATGAGCCTTTGAGATACTTTAGTTGACTCAAAATACGATTCATTTTGTTGAACAAAATATAACCAAATCTCTTTTTCATGTCATTGCTTATAGCTTCACATCATGACATATAGATATAGATGATAGAGATATAAGATAGAGATATGTCCCAATTTATGCATTCACATTTAGCCCCTTTCTATCAGGAGGTGGGCAACATGTTACATCATGAAATAGCTGGAATCATTCCACTTTAATTTGTCTCATTCCTGTCTTACCATTCTTCAAGCTCTACTAGATCACTTTTCATATCTTTCCTTCAAGCTCTAGATACATTTCAAGGTTGTGTCCTAGAGCATTTCTTCCTCTCTTTCTTTTTTTTAATTAGATTTTTTATTTTCAGTTTACAACACTTAGGTTTACATGTTCTTGAGTTTCCACTTTTCCTCCCTTCCCTAGCCTCCCCTGTGCCCTCCAAGAAGGCATTCATTCTGCTATAGATTCTACCTAGACCTTCATAATAAACTTATTTACACAAGTCAAGTTGCAAAGAAGAATTATGACCAATGGAATGAATCATGGGAGAGAAGAAATAAAACCCAAAAGGAAAAAAAAAGAGAGCAAATAGTTTGCCTCAATCTGCATTCAGAGTCCACAGTTCTTTCTCTGGAAGTAGCTTACTTTTTCCATCATGAGTCCTTTGGAGCTGTCTTTGAGCCTTGTATTGCTGAGATAAATAAACTGACTAGTTCTTATGAACTCAGCGATCATTTACACTATAATATTTGAGGGGTGGGGTCGTGTGTGTTGCGTCTTGTAGTGGAAATATGAAATGAATAGGTAAATGGGATGGGGACAAATAATTCCATATACAGATGACTTCCAGATATACTTGTCCATTTCTTGTCTATCTTCAGTATTCTAATCCTGCATCTCCAACTATCTATTACACATTTAGTTCTGGGTTTCATATAATCTTCTCAGTCAATAACTACATAAAACCACATGCTTTCTCTTTTCCCAAATCCATCCCTCTTCCATATTTCCCTGTTTCTGTCATGGAACTATCATCCTTTAGCAGTCCTATAAGAATAGTTCAGAATTTTCCTTAGTTAACTAGTTTTCATATTGGATGGACCCTTGGACCAAGGAGTCAGAAAGACTTGAGTTCAAATCCAACCTTAGACTCTTATTAGCCATGTGATCCTGGGCACTTACTCAACCTCTTTGTGTTCCCATTTCTTTATTTTTAAAATTGGGTTAATAAGAGCACTTAACCCCTCCAGATTGTTGTGAAGATAAAATTAGATAAGATTTGTAAAACACTTTTCCTGTTATACAAATGCTAGTTGCTATTACTTAACTCCCCATTTTCTCTTACCCTATTTCCAATCATTATTTTAGTTGACTTAAAGTATTGATTCAAAACCCATCATATCTCTCTTATCCCTCCCTTTCTTCACTCAAAGATCTAAAGCCTTAACTCAGACCCTTTTCAGCTTTCCTGTACAATTGCAGTAGACCTGGAAATGATCACTTCACACTTCCTCAGATCTCCCCTTTCTGCTAACCATCATCAAAACTGCTGCCCAAATGCTATTTCTGAAGCATAGATTTTTTACTACCTCAACAAAATCCAATGATTCCGTATTACCTCTAGGGTCAATTCTAAAATCGTGTGTTTGTTCTTTAAAATTCTTCAGCATTTGGGTAAAACTGATACACTCTAATTATATGTCAAACTGGCTCTCTTGCTGTTCCTCACAAACAATACTGCTAGATTCCATCTCTGTGCTTTTGGACAATGGCTGAAATGCACTCCTCTTCCTCTGTGCCTAAAATATACCTTTTCCCCTTCCGTCTCCTCTTATAAGTCATTTTTGCCTTCAAAATTTGTTACAAACTCTACTTCCTATTAAAGGCCTTTTCTGGACTCTACAGCCATTAGCCAGTGCCCAGAAAGTAGCCTTGCATTTATTTTACACTTATTTTGCATAAGTAAATATACACACATATATACATATATATGCACACACATATGTCTATGTGTGTGTGTGTGTGTGTATATATATATATATATATATATATATATGTATATATATATATATGTATGTATAAATTTGTTGGTAATGTTAGGGACTCAATATTAGCATTAAGGTGGAATAAAAGAGAAAGAATAAGGGGGCTGTGAATCCTTCCTGAGGCCTTAAATAGCATTTTTTCTTTATTGTTTATTTTCATAATAATTCATTCTGCTTCCCAGTTACTGTGTCAGAGAATCTCATGGCATGAAGGGCCTGAGACCATTGGGGCAATGTTCTTTCTTTACTTCATTAATATGCCCCTGTTCCTTTGATAATCCAAGGAATATTATGAGTGATTCATTCATGCATCCAGAAAACAAATTAAGAATATTTATTATTGCTATTAATTATCATCATCATCTCCAACTTACAATTGAACAAACTTAGGTTCACTATTTAAATGATTGTCTCTGGTCCTCAAATTAAGTGGTAGAAAAAAAAAAGATTTCAATCCATGCCTCCTAACTTTAATCAAATTCAACATCATTTTACATGGACACACGGAGGTTGAAGAAATACTTCTACCCAAAAAGGTGACAGGTCAGCTAGGTGGTATAGTGGATAGCCCCACCAGTAGAATGGAGTCAGGAAGACTCATCTTCCTGAATTCAATTCTAGTCTCAGAAACTTACTGTATGACCTTAATCAAGTTACTTAACTCTGTCTGCCTCAGTTTTCTCATATATAAAATGAGATGGAGAAGGAAATGGCAAAACACTGTAGTATCTTTGAGAAGAAAACACCAAATGGGGTCACAGAGAGTAAGACGTGATTAAAAAAAATAAACAAAAATAACTTTTAGTAGTTTGATTTGGTAGGTAGACCTGTCCTTGTGAGCCCTTGAGATATGACTTAAAACTTGGTCTCTTAGAGATTCTTTAGACTCCGGGTTTCTGCATTCTCTTTTCTCATCTCCTCCCTTAACCAAGTGGCAACCTTGAGGGCTCTAAAATATGCAATCAAGTGGCTATTGGTGTTGGTGGAATTGTCCTCTGTTACATAGCAACAATAACTGATGGTAGCATATGCATATGAACCTTAGAGATATACCTAGAGAATAATAGATTCCCCAAAAGAAAGGTAGTCTACAAGGGGACTAACCCTGAAGATTCCCAGGGAGCTATGTTTTAAAGGGAATTCAAAATATTGACAAAACAAGAAGAAAATTCATAGGTACTAAGAGTTCTGAGTTCAACGTTTGTCCATTTGTCTTCTATCACTTTAAACACACTCCTACCAGGGCCCTTACATTTGTAGAGGGAGAATGGAACACTGATGTGGAGGTATGTTTCTTAACTACTACCTTTGGTAAAACTGCTTAGTTAAAACCCTTTGTGATAACAATGCTAGTTGCTGCTACCGTGGCTGTGTAAAGCCAATAACAGAAGCACCCAGGAGGGACGCTACCACAGATTATTTGATCTGCTTTTCTGAGGAAAGCAACTTTAAGGGGTTTACAATCTCACTTTAATCAAACATACCTATATCATTCAGTTAGTTCAGGGGGAAAAAAAAAAAAAAACACCCTGAACTTCATAGGAAACACAAACAGAAATTCTTAGCAGAGAAAATACAAACAGAGCAAATAACAAAAATCAATAGACAGGCTTGTAGCTGTCTGACCAAAGCTATATATACATAGTTACCAGAGAGAGAAGCATGGAACACCTGGGTTTTCAAAACCAAGGGGCTCCTTAATGGCCACCCAGAGAGTCTCCACAGCAACACTCTTCCAATGAATAAGATCAAAACAAAATAAAATGCTAACCTCAGAATACGTATATGTATATGTGTGTGTGTGTGTGTCTCTCTCTCTATATATATATATATATAGACACACATATATATACACATATACATACATACATACACACACATATATATACACATATACATATACATACATACACACACACACACACACACACACACACATATATATATATATATACACACACACACACACACACACACACACTTCTTCAGGGTCAGAGCACTTCACACCTCTGGAGGATTTCACACTTTTCCTGACCTAATTAGCAAAAGGGTGTGGGCCTTTCTGCAAACAAAGGCAAGACTCAACCAAAGGTACTTGATTGCCTTAGTCCTGAGAAGTACTCCAAAACAAAATACAATAAAAAGTTCCATTTTGCTTACCCTTTTACCCTTTCTAAAAACAAATGAATTCTGGCAGATAAACATTGGAATACACACTGATATGGGTGTAAGAATGACATTTCAAGAAGCCTCAACAATGATTGCCACCTCTATAAGCCTGAAGGGAAATTGAAGTGATTGTCCTCTGGCAAACAATTTGCCAGTGCTCATGGGAACTAGGATAGTTGTGTGTGTGTGTGTATGTAATTACATATCTGTATGGACATGGACAAAATATATATATGGATATATAATAATGATAATTGTGATCATAATACCATTTATGTATTACTTAATATGTTCCAGGCACTATGCCCTCATGCTGAATGCTTTACTATTATCATATTTGATTTGTGCATATACAATTGGACATGGATATATGCATATTTATCCATCTATCTGTATGCATATATATAGATACACATACACTGGATACACACACATATATGTATGTATACACACTCCCACTCCCAGCACTAGATATTTGTGTATATCTCTGTAGCTATCTCTATCTCTATAACTCCATGTCTATCTCTCTATATATATCTACACATACATACATAGATAAACACATACACACATATACACATGCATATACACACACACACACATTCACCTACACATACCTACATGCAGATATATATGTATTAATGTTTCCAGTTTATAAACAGGAATTATTTTATTAAAATATTTTTGAACTATTGAAGTTAAATATTTATTTTAATCCATATTATTATTTTAAATGTAGAGTTTGAGGAAAATCATCTAGAAAAGAATCACTTATATAATGGTGATTTCAAATTATATATGTGATTTCAAGTTAGTGCAATATCCATAAGAACTTGTGGGAAATTATTGATATTGTAAAGTATAAAGGAATATTTTGGTGGTTACTTAATCCCCACCCCTATCTCCCTTTCTTGAAATTACATTCTTTGGGGAGAGCAGAATCTTGTCCAAGCCCAGAAAGCATTCGTGGAAGAGGTAAAGGAGGATTTTAAAAACCAAACTAGGGAGGTAAAAGAAAAAAGAAAAAAAATGGAAAAAATGGGGAAGAAAACCAGTGAAGAAATCAATTATTTAAAAAATAAGAATGGTGAAATGGCTATGGATATTCAGAATCTAAATAGAGAAAATAACACTCTGAAAGGTAAAAACAAATAATTGGGAAAGGAGACTCAAGAGCAAAATGAAAAGAGCAACAAAAAAAAAATAGACTTGAGAAGATGGAGCTGTGAAAGGAAGGAACTACCAGAGCTCTCTCACAAATTCTGTCATATACATTTAAAAAAGTGAATCTGAGCAGATCCAGGAGAGAAAATTAAGAATAATTTGTCACCAGGAAATCCACGATGAGAAGAAAGAACCTAGACAGTATCTTCAAAGAAATAATTAAAGATAACTGCCCAGAAGTCCTAGAACAAGAGGGGAAATAGTCATGGAAAGAATCCACTGATCACCCCTGAAAGAGATGCCAAATTTAAAACTCCAAGAAATATTATAGTCAAATTTCATAATTACAAAGTCAAGGAAAAAATACTGAAAGCAGACAGAAAGAAACATTTCAAATATTGTGGAACTACAGTCAGGATCATGCAGGATCTTTCAACTTCTACTTTAAATGACAGGAGAAATTGGAAAATGATATTCCAAAGGGCAAAGGAGCCGGCACTACAACCAATGATCAAGTACCCAACAAAATTGAGCATAAATTTTTTAGGCAAGGAGATGGAAATTCACCAAAATAAGGGAATTCCAGACCTTCCTGATGAAAAGGTGAAAACTCAATGGAAAATTTCATCTTCAAATATAAAATATAAGAGAGACATAAAAAGGTTAACAAAGGGAAAAACCCCACAAACCTTATTAGTCAAGAAGGGCAATTTTTTTTTTACATCTTATATAGGATTTTATCATTCTATATACATACATACATACATACGTATATATATATATATATATATATATATGTAGGTAGCAATCTTTAGAATAGTACAGTTATTATGACAACTAAAAGGGATACACATAGACTGTGGGTGTCAGTATAAAATAACTGATATAATGATAAAAAATCATTAAGAGATATAAAGGGAGGGTTCTGGGAGAAGAGGTAAGATGGTAGTAGAAAAGGGTAAATTACATCAAATGAAGAGGGGCAAAAACACATTACAGTAGAAGGAAAGTCGGGAGTGAGAAGAGTATATGAGCATTACTCTCATCGGATTTGGTTCAAAAAGAGAATAACATACTCTGAAAAGTATAGAAATCAAACTTGTCCTACAGGCAGTAGGAGGGGAAGGAAGAAAGGGGGGAGGGGTCATAAGGGAGGGAAGAAGTAGCAAGTGAAAAAGGGTAAGATAAGGGAGATAAATTAAGAGGGAGGATAAATTGAGGAAGGCGGTGGTCAAAAGCAAAACTCTTTTGAGGATCAGGAGAGGGGAGGAAGAAATAAAAGCATAAAGAGGGGGAAGGGGGAAGCAGGATGGAGAAAAAGACACAGCTTGTAATCATAACTGTGAAATGTGGATGGAATGAAGTATCCCATAAAATGGAGGCAGATAGGAGAATGGATTAAAGACCATAATCCTTCAATATGTTGTTGACAAGAAACACATTTGAAAAGGGGGAATACACACAGGTTAAAAGTAAAAGGATGGAGTAGAATATATTGTGCTTCAGCTAAAGTAAAAAAAAAATAGAAAAGCAGGAGTAGAAATCTAAATCTCAGACAAAGCAAGAGCAAAGATAGATCTAGTTAAAAGAGATAAGGAAGGACAGTATATCCTGCTAAAAGGCACCATAGACAATGAAGCAATATCATTATTTAACATATATGCACCAAGTGGTATAGCATGCAAATTCTTAGAGGAGAAGTTAAGGGAGTAAGAGGAAGAAATAGACAGGAAAACCATACTAGTGGGGGACCTCAACCTCCCCCTCTCTGAACTTGATAAATCTAACCTCAAAATAAACAAGAAAGAAGTTAAGGAGGTGAATAGAATTTTAGAAAAGGCAAATACGAAAGATCTCTGAGGAAACTGAATGGAGATAAAAAGGAATATACTTTTTCTTAGCCATGCATGGCACATACTCAAAAATTGACCATGTACTAGGACATAAAAAACTCATAATCCAGTGCAGAAAGGCTGAAATAGTCAAGGCATCCTTCTCAGATCATAATGCAATAAAATTATTTTAATAAAGGACCATGAAAGATAAACTAAAAATTAATTGGACATTAAATAATCTAATTGTAAAGAATGAGTGGGCCAAAGAATAAATAATAGAAACAATTAATATTTTCATTCAAAAGAATGACAATAATGAGACAACATACCAAAACTTATGGGATGCAGCAAAAGCAGTTCTTAGGGGAATTTTTATATAGCTAAATGGTTACATGAATAAAATAGATCAAAAGGAGATCAAGGAAATGGGCATGTAACTGAAAAAGCTAGAAAAAAGAACAAATTGAAAATCCTCAACTTGATAACAAATTGGAAATACTGAGAATCAAAGGAGAGATGAACAAAATTGAAATCAAGTAAAAAAGTAGTTTTATGAAAAAAAATAAAATTGATAAACCCTTGGTCAATTTGATTTAAACAAAGAAAGAAGAAAACCAAATTACCAGTATCAAAAATGAAAAGGGTGAATTCATGCCAATGAAGGGGAAAATAAAACAATAACTAGGAATTATTTTGCCAAAGGGTGTGCCCATAAATTTGATAACCTCAGGGAAATTGATGAATATTTACAAAAATACAAATTGCCCAGTTTAACAGAAGAAGAAGAAGTAAACTTCCTTAAATAACCCCAGCTCAGAAAAAGAAATTGAGCAAACCGACAATGAACTCCCTAGGAAAAAAATCTTGAGGGCAGAAGGAGAATTCTATCAAACATTTAAAGAACAATTAATTCCCATACTTTATAGATTATTTGGGAAAATAGTTGAAGATGGAGTACTACCAAATTCTTTTTATGACATAAATACCTAAACCATGAATAGTTAAAACGTAGAAAGTTATAGACCAATTTCCCTAATGATTATTGATGCAACAATTTTAAATAAAATATTAGCAAAAATATTGCAGCAACTTATTAATAGAATAATATACTATAACAAGGTAGGATTTATTCCAGGAATGCAAGGCTGGTTCAATATTAGGAAAACTATAAGCAAAATTTATCATACCAATAACAAAAGTAGCAGAAACCATATGATTATCTCAATAGATGCAGAAAAAGCTTTTGATAAAATACAACACTCATTCCTATTAAAAACACTAGAAAGCATAGGAATAAATGGAGCCTTCCTTAAAATTATAAAAACCATCTACCTAAAACCATCAGCAAGCATTATTTGTAATGGGGATAAGCTAGATGCATTCCCAGTAAGACTGGGGTGAAACAAGGATATTCATTATCACCCCTACTATTCAATTTGGTACTAGAAATGTTAGTTGTAGCAATAAGAGAAGAAAAAGAAATTGAAGGAATTAGAATATGCAAAGAAGAAACTAAATTATCACTTTTTGCAGATGACATGATGATTTTCTTAGAGAATCAAGTAAAAAACTTCTTGAAATAATAAACAACTTTAGCAAAGTTGCAGGATATAAAATAAACCCATATAAATCCTTGGGATTCCTGTACATTACTAACAAAGCCCAACAGTAAGAGATAGAAAGAGAAATTCCATTCAAAGTTACTGTAGATACTATACAATATTTGGGAGTCTATCTGCCAAGACAATCCCAGGGACTATATGAACATAATTATGAAACAGTTTCGACACGAATAAAGTCAGATCTAAATAAATGGAAAAATATCAGTTGCTCATGGTTAGGCTGAGCTATTATATTAAAAATGACACTTTTACCTAAATTAATCTATCTATTCAGTGCCATACTGTAACCAGAATGACCTTTGTTTTCTTTGAGTGACTCAGCTTACCTCATTGAACCTCTCTGGGCGCTGGGGGCTTCTCTTCTGGGGCAGGAAGCCCAGAAACCATGCCAGGAAGAAGAGAACTTCCTGTGTGATGAGTCATGGTGCTGGCTGAGGGGAGGTGTTGACTCCAGAGCCACACCCTATTGGGTGTTAACCTAGTCTACGCTAGGGGGAGAGGCCAACTCAAGAACCAATCAGCCCTGGTCATTCAGGCGGCACTTGATGATGTCAAAAACTCTATAAGAGGGGAGAGGACAGCTTGAAGAGCTCTCTTTCCTTTTCTGGTTGGCGTGGGAGGAGTGGCGAGCATGACTCTGGGCCCGCCCTTGCTCTCAGGCTGAGCCCAGATGTTGGTAACTATGAATTGTATTGGGTCTGTCTGTTGATATTTGTAATTTGTATTTAGTTCTGAAGTTCGGGGTACTGCCTTTTTGTTCCCCTGAACAAGCTGACTGGAATCTGTATTTGGTATGTCTCTTGATGCTTGTATCTTTGCTCCCCTGAACTAACTGAATGCTAACAGAATGCTGGATTAAAGTAAGCTGGTCAACCCATTCACGGTGCTTTCCTTGTTTAAGCAGATAAAAAGAACCTGTGCATTCTCGGTGTCCCGGCAGCATCCTGGGTGCCAGCAGCCTCCTGCGTGCTGGCTGCCTCCTGGGTGCCGGCTGTGGGGAGGATCTTACGCTCCCACAGAAGCTGCTAGCCAGATTGTTAATACACATACCAATCGAACTACTAAAAATTATTTTACAGAGCTGGATAAAATAATAACAAAATTCATCTGGAAGAACAAGAGGTCTACAATATGTAGGGTATTAATGAAAAGAAATGCTAGAGAAGGTGACCTACCAATACCAGATATTAAACTGTAGTATAAAGCAGCAGTTGTCAATACTACCTGGTACTGGCTAAGAAACAGAATCGTGGATCAGTGGAATAGGATAGGTACACAAGATAGAGAAGTCAATGACTATAGCAATCTATTCTTTGATAAACCCAAAGAATCCATCTTATAGACTAAGAATTCACTCCTTCACAAAAACTGCTGGGAAAATAGGAAAATGGTAGGGCAGAAACTGGGCATAGACCAATATCTTACACCATATGCAGAAATAAAGTCAAAATAGGTTCATGTTTTATGAATAAATGCTGATGCTATAAGCAGTTTGGGAGAGCAAGGAATAGTTTACTTATCAGATTTATGGAAAAGAAAAAAAATTCATGACCCAACAAGAGATAGAGAGCATTACAAAATGCAAAATGGATAATTTTGATTATGTTAAATTGAAATGTGTTTGTATAAAAAAAGCCAATGCAAAAATGATTAAGAGGGAAGCAGAAAATTGGGAGAAAATCTTTACAATTAGTGTCTCTGATAAAGGCCTCATCTCTAAAATATACAGAGAACTCAGCCAAACTTATAGAAATTCAAGTCATTCGCCAATTGAGAAATGGTCAAATGATGTGAACAGCAGTTTTCAGAGGAAGAAATTAAAGATATCTACAGACATATGAAAAAATGCTTGAAATCACTACTGATAAGAGAAATGCAAATGAAAACAACTCTTAGGTACCACATCTCTCCTGTCAGATAAGCTAAAATGACGAAACAGGAAAATGCTAAATGCTGGAGAGGATGTGGGAAAATTGGAACATTGTTACATTGCTGGTGGAGTTGTGAACTGATCTAGCCATTCTGGAGAGCAAGTCGGAAATATGCCCAGAGGTGTATAAAAGTGTTCATGCTCTTTGACCTAGCAATATTAGATCTAGATCACACAAATGGGAAAAGGACCCATATGTGCAAAAATATTTATAGTAGCTCTTTTTTTAGTGGCTAAGTATTCAAAATCAAGGGGATGCCCATCAGTTGGGGAATGGCTGAACAAGCAGTGGTATATGAAGGTAATGGAATACTATTGTGCTATAAGATATTGGGATTATAGGGACTTCATAACTACCTGGAAAAACCTACATGTTATAATGATGAGTGAGTGTAGTAGAGCCAGGAGAACATTATACACAACCACAGACATATGGATTCTGTGAGGACTAGCCTTGATAGACTTTGCTCTTCTCAGCTGCACAAGGTGCAAAGACAACTCCAAAGGATTCACGATGTAGAATACTATCTACATCCAGAGAAAGAACTATGAAGTGTGAATGCAGATTGAGGCACACTTTATGCTTGCCTTTCCCCCCCTTTTTTTCTCTTTTGTTTCTGCTTTGGGGTTTTTTTTTATTTGGTTCTGTTTATTCTTTCTTATGATTCATTCCCCTGGTCATAATTCTTCTCCACAACTTGACTAGTGTGTAAATAAGTTCCATGTGACGTTATATGTAAAAGATATATTGGATTTCCTGGCGTCATGGGGAGGCAGATGGGGAGGGAAGACAATCTGCAAGTCAAAATGATGTAGAACTGAGTGTTGTAAACTAAAAATAAAAAAGCAAAAATAGGAAAAAAAAAGATGAAAACTCCAAAAGAAGTTAGGAATCGGTGTCGTATTACGTCAAAGGCTCTTTCTGCATCTATTGAGATGATCATATCTTTTCTGCTAGTTTTGTTGTTGATATGATCAATTATGGTCATAGTTTTCCTAACATTCATCCAGCCTTGCATTCCTGGAATATTTATTTTTTTTATTTTTATTTTAATTTTTAGTTTACAACAGACGGTTCTACATAATTTTGAGTTTCAGATTTTCTCCCCTCCCTCTCCCCTCCCTCCACAAGATGGCATGGAATCTCATATAACTACCATGTATAACTTCATATTGAATTAATTTATACACTAGTCAAGTTGTGGAGAAGAATTATGACCAATGGAATGAATCGTGAGAAAGAAGAAACAGCACCAAAAAAACAAACAAACCAAAAAACAAAAACAAAAGAGAAGAGAAAAAGGCGACCATGAAGTGTGCCTCAACCTGCATTCAAACTTCATAGTTCTTTCTCTGGATGTAGATAGCATTCTCCATCGTGAGTCCTTTGGAGTTATCCTTGCACCTTGTGTTGCTGAGAAGAGTGAAGGCTGTCAGGGTTGGTCCTCACGGAATCCATATATCTGTTGTTGTGTACAATATTCTCCTGGCTCTGCGCTCCTCACTCAGCATTATGTCGTGTAGGTTTTTCCAGGTTGTTATGAAGTCCGTATCATCCCCATTTCTTATGGCACAATAGTATTCCATTGACTTCATATACCACAGCTTGTTCAGCCATTCCCCAATTGATGGGCTTCCCTTTGATTTCCAATTCTTGGCTACCACAAAAAGAGCCGCTATAAATATTTTTGTACATATGGGTCCTTTTTCCGCTTGTGTGATTTCTTTGGGATACAACCCTAGAAGTGGTATTGCTGGGTCAAAGGGTATGAACATTCCTGTGGCCCTTTGGGGGTACTTCCAAATTACTCTCCAAAATGGCTGGATCATCTCACAACTCCACCAGCAATGTAACAATGTTCCAATTTTCCCACATCCTCTCCAGCATTTAGCATTTTCCTGTTTTGTTATTTTAGCCAATCTGACAGGAGAGATGTGGTATCTAAGAGTTGTTTTGATTTGCATTTCTCTAATCAGTAGTGATTTAGAGCATTTTTTCATATGCCTATAGATAGCTTTAATTTCTTCCTGTGAAAACTGCCTGTTCATATCCTTTGACCATTTCTCAATTGGGGAATGGCTTGTATTCCTATATATTTGGCTCAGTTCCCTGTATATTTTAGAGATGAGGCCTTTATCAGAGATACTAGTTGTAAAGATTTTCTCCCAATTTTCTGCTTCCCACCTAGTTTTTGTTGCATTGGCTTTTTTTGTACAAAAACCTTTCAATTTAACGTAATCAAAATTATCCATTTTGCATTTTGTAATGCTCTCTATCTCTTGTTGGGTCATGAATTCTTTTCTTTTCCATAAATCTGATAAGTAAACTATTCCTTGCTCTCCCAAATTACTTATAGTATCAGCCTTTACTCCTAAATCATGAACATATTTTGACTTCATTTTGTTATATGGGGTAAGATATTGGTCTATGCCCAGTTTCTGCCCTACCATTTTCCAATTTTCCCAACAGGTTTTGTGAAATACTGAATTATTAGCCCAGAAGCTGGCCTCTTAGGGTTTATCAAAGAGTAGATTGCTATAGTTGTTGATTTCTCCATCTTGTATTCCTATCTTATTGCGCTGATCCACACCTCTGTTTCTTAGCCAGTACGAGGTAGTTTTGATGACTGCTGCTTTGTAGTACAGTTTAATATCTGGTATGGCTAGGCCACCTTCTCTAGCATTTCTTTTCATTAATGCCCTAGATATTCTAGACCTCTTGTTTTTCCAGATCAATTTTGTTATTATTTTGTCCAGTTCAGTAAAATAATTTTTTGGCAGTTCGATTGGTATGGCACTGAAGAGATAGATTAATTTAGGTAACATTGTCATTTTTATTATATTAGCTCACCCTAACCATGAGCAACTAATATTTTTCCATTTATTTAGATCTGACTTTATTCGTGTGAAAAGTCTTTCATAGTTATGTTCATATAGGCCCTGGTTTTGTCTTGGCAAATAGACTCCCAAATATTTTATAGTGTCTACAGTAACTTTGAATGGAATTTCTCTTTCTATCTCTTGCTGTTGGGCTTTGTAAGTAATGTATAGGAAAGCAGAGGATTTATGTGGGTTTATTTTATATCCTGCAACTTTGCTAAAGTTGTTTATTTTTTTCAAGTAGATTTTTACTTGATTCTCTAGGATTCTCTAAATAAATCGTCATATTATCTGCAAAAAGTGATAATTTAGTTTCTACTTTTTCTATTCTAATTCCTTCAATTTCTTTTTCTTCTCTTATTGCTACAGCTAACATTTCTAGTACCAAATTGAATAGTAGGGGTGATAATGGAAATCCTTGTTGCACCCCTGCTCTTATTGGGAGTGCATCTAGCTTATCCCCATTACAAATAACGCTTGTTGATGGTTTTAGGTAGATGCTATTTATAATTTTAAGGAAGGTTCCATTTATTCCTATGCTTTCTAGCGTTTTTAATAGGAATGGGTGTTGTATTTTGTCAAAGGCTTTTTCTGCATCTATTGAGATGATCATATGGTTTCTGCTAGTTTTGTTGTTGATATGGTCAATTATGTTAATAGATTTCCTAATATTGAACCAGCCTTGCATTCCTGGAATAAATCCTACCTGGTCATAGTGTATTATTCTTTTGATGAGTTGCTGCAATCTTTTTGCTAATATTTTATTAAAATTTTTGCATCGTTATTCGTTAGGGAAATTGCCCTATAATTTTCTTTCTCTGTTTTGAGTCTTCTTGGTTTGGGTATTAGTACCATGTTTTTGTCATTAAAAGAATTTGGTAGAACTCCTTCTTCACCTATTTTCTCAAATAATGTATAAAGTATAGCAATTAATTGTTTTTTAAATGTTTGATAGAATTCACAAGTAAAACCATCTGGCCCTGAAGATTTTTTCCTAGGGACTTCATTGGTGGCCTGCTCAGTTTCTTTTTCTGAGATGGGGATATTTAAGCATTTTACTTCCTTTTCAGTTAACTTGGGCAATTTATATTTTTTGTAGATATTTATCCATATCCCTAGGGTTATCAAATATATGGGTATACAATTGGGCAAAATAATTCCTATTTATTGTTTTGATTTCCTTGTCATTGGAGATGAATTCAACCTTTTGGTTATTTTGATATTCTGGTATTTTGATTTTCTTCTTTCTTTTTTTTTTTAAATCAAATTGACCAAAGGTTTATCATTTTATTGTTTGTTTGTTTTTTTTTATAAAACCAGCTCTTTGTTTTATTCACTAATTCAATAGTTTTCTTGATTTCAATTTTATTAATCCCTCCTTTGATTTTCAGTATTTCTAATTTGGTATTTAATTGGGGATTTTCGATTTTTTCTTTTTTTTAAAGTTTTTCAGTTGCCTGCCCAATTCATTGATGTCCTTTTTCTCTATTTAATTCATGTTAGCTTTTAGAGATATAAAACTTTCCCTAAAAACTGCTTTTGCTGCATTCCATAAGTTTTGGTATGTTGTCTCATTATTTTCATTCTCTTGAATGACGTTATTAATATTTTCTACGATTTGTTCTTTGGCCCTCTCATTCTTTAGAATTAGATTATTTAGTTTCTAATTAATTTTTAGCTTGTTTTTCCATGGTTCTTTATTACAAATAATTTTTATTGCATCGTCATCTCAAAACTTTGCTTTGACTACTTCTGCCTTTCTGCACTGGATTTTGAGGTTTTTATGCCCTATTACATGGTCAGTTTTTGAGTACATGCCACGTACCACTGAGAAAAAAGTATATTCCTTTTTATCCCCATTCACTTTTCTCCAGATGTCTATAATATCTGCCTTTTCTAAAATTCTGTTCACCTCCTTAACTCCTTTATTGTTTATTTTGAGGTTAAAATTATCAAGTTCAGAGAGAGGGAAGCTGAAGTCTCCCATTATCGTAGTTTTGCTGCCTATTTCTTCCTGTAACTCCCTTAACCTCTCCTCTTAGAATTCACATGCCATACCCCTTGGTGTATATATGTTAAACGACGATATTGCTTCATTGTTAATGGTGCCTTTCAGCAGGATGTAGTGTTGTTCCTTATCTCTTTTAATTAGGTCTATTTTTACTTTTGCTTTTTCAGACATTAGGATTGCTATCCCTGCTTTTTTTTTTTTTTTACTTTAGCTGAAGTGCAATATAATTTACTCCAACTTTTTACCTTTACCCTGTGTGTTTCCCCCTGTTTCAAATGTATTTCTTGTAAACCGCATATGGTGGGAGTTTGGTTTTTAATCCATTCTGCTCTCTGCTTCTGTTTTATGGGAGGATTCATCCCATTCACATTCACAGCTATGATTACTATCTGTGTCTTTTTCTCCATCTTATTTCCCCCCTGTTTATGGTTTTATTTCTCCCTTTCCCCTTCCACTCCTCAACAAGGTTATGCTTTTGACCACCGCCTTCCTCAGCTTACCTTCCCTCTTGATTCCCCTCCCTTATCTTACCATTTTCCACTTGCTACTTCTTCCCTCCCTTCTGTTCACACCACTCCCTTTTCTTCGCCTTTACTCTCCTACTGCCTGTAGGACAAGTTAGATTTCTGTACTTATCAGGGTATATTATTCCCTTCTTGAACCAAATCTGATGAGAGTAAAGCTCAAATACTGGTCTTCTCCCTCCCTTCTTTCCCTCTACTAACGTGTTTTTGTGCCTCTTCAACTGAGGTAATTTTCCCCTTTCTACTACCTCCTTACCTCCTCTCCCAGAAGCCTCCCTTTACATCTCTTAATTATGTATTTTGTCCATATATAAGTTGTTTTATATAGACATCCACAGTCTATGTGTATCCCTTTCAATTGTCACAATAAATGTACTATTCTCAAGACTGATATTATATATACATACATATATATGTATATATATAATCTCCATATTATATATAACATATATAAAATGATATTATCCTACATAAAGATGTAAATAATTTCCCTTTATTGATTAATAAGGTTTTTTCCCCTGTTTACCTTTTTATGTCTCTCTTGAGCTTTGTATTTGAAGATCAATTTTTCCATTGAGTTCTGGCCTTTTCATCAAGAAAGTCTGGAATTCTCTTATTTCATTGAATATCCATCTCCTTGCCTGAATAAATATGCTTAATTTTTGCTGGGTAGTTGATCTTTGGTGGTAGTGCCAGCTCTTTTGCCCTTTGGAATATCATATTCCAATTTCTCCTGTCATTTAATGTAGAAGCTGAAAGATCCTGCGTGATCCTGACTATATTTCCATGATATTTGAATTGTTTCTTTTTGGCTGCTTACAGTATTTTCTCCTTGATTTTGTAATTCTGAAATTTTGCTATAATATTTCTTGGAGTTTTCAATTTGGAATCTCTTTCAGAGGGTGATTAGTGTATTCTTTCAATGACTATTTTACCCTCTGGTTCCAGCACCTCTGGGCAGTTATCTTTGACAATTTCTTTGTAGATACTGTCAAGGCTTTTTCTTTTCATAATGGATTTCTGCTAGACCAAAAGTTGTTTAATTGTCTCTCCTGGATCTATTTTCCAGGTCTGTTGTTTTTCCAATCAGTTATTTCATATTTTCTTCTATTTTTTTTCATTCTTTGCATTTTGTTTTACTTCTTCTTTGATGCCTCATAGAGTCATTAGCTTCCACTTGCTCAATTCTAATTTTTAATGAGTTGCTGTCTTCATTTTGCTTTTGAGTCTCCTTTTCCAATTGGTTGATTTTACCTGTCAGGGTGCGATTTTCTCTATTTTGATTTTTAATCTCTGTAGCCTTTTCGCCATTGTTATTTTTTAAAGACTTGATTTCGTCAGTGTTTTTTTCCAGGTTTTTTTTTTTCCATTTTTTCTTTTTCCTCCCTAATTTGGTTTTTAAAATTCTCCTTTAGCTCTTCCGGTAATGATTTTTGGACTTGAGACCAATTCACATTCCCTTTTGCACTATCAGATGTAGGTATAGTGTCAATGCTATCCTCTTCTGAATTGGTGTTTTGATCATGCCTGTCTCCATGGAAAGAATCAAGGTCCTTGTTTTTTTTGTGTTCTTCATGTTGGTTAGCTTTTTCCTGGCGTTACAGTGTATATCTACTTTTGGGGCTCAGGGCTCTCTGTCCCAGGTTTCTTGTTCTGGGGATTGTGAGTCTAGTTACTGGCTTTGTGTATTATAGCCTTCAGTTTCCTGAGGTGTGGGGGAGGGTTCTGGCTGCCTGAAGTCTCCTTTTCCCCTGGAGCTGCTCTCCAGCACTGTTGCTCTTCAGCAATCATCTCAGCTGTTTGTTGTCTGTGCTGGTGTCTGCCACTTGTCCTGACTTGCAAAGGTATGTTGGCCTCCTGGTGTTGACCCCTTCTGGCTCTGCCCCTCTGGTATTCAGGAACCCCCACTGCTTGGCCACTGAAGCCCTGCTTCTGTCTCCTCTATTCCAGTGTTTTTTCCTGAGGAATTCTCTGGGTCATGGGGGTAGGGATTATAGCTGTTTACCTGGTCATTTTGTCTCTCAGAAGTTCAAGAAGGCATGATTCAAACTTTTGGGCTGCAAGCCTCAGGAGTAGATGTCTCATGGCCTCAGATGTTGTGCTGCTGCCTCTCATGGCTTCGACAGACTCCTGTCCTGTGTTGAGAGGTCTTGGGATCTCTGCCGGTTTCGGAGCACAGCTTTCTCCCAGCTGAGTGGTTTCTACAGCTGCTTCTGCTTTGGTGCTGTCTGGTGCAGCTCTGCATGCAGAGCACTCTCCCCAGTGTACAGATCCATCCTGTCAACCTTTCAGACTCTCCTGGCTTGGAAACTTGCCTCACTCAGACTGCTAGCAGCTTCTAAGTCTCTCAAATCTCCTCTGATTCACTTTTTTTAGAGGTATCTGACAAAAATTGTGAGAGAGCTCCAGTGAGATGCTGCTTCCACGCATCCATCTTGTCTCTGCCCCCTCTAAAAAGATATCCTATCTACCTGCAACCCAGTGCCAGTAAGCTTACATATCTGTGTCCCTATCAGAGACCTCAGAATGAAGGTGAGCCACATAAAATTCATAAAAAGCATTCCTTAGGGATAAAGAAAGTTGAATTTCAACCCGTTTTTCTGCTATGCTCACTCTCCTTAATGTAACCAGTCACAATCTCTCACCCTTATGATGCTGACCAACTACATGCTTGTTGTTCTCTTTTTTGTTCTATGCTTATAAAAATGAGTGACATCTTCAGTTCTTTCTTCAGTCATTGGTAATACCACTGACCTATTCTTTATTAATAGGTTCAGTGCACTATTAATAAATGTTACTTTGCTGAGAGAATGCTCTCAGTAATGTCTTTTTTAGAATTTCAGAGGCAGCAGTCAAAATCCTTCAAATTATTTTTCAATGAAAAGTAGATTACAAGATGACAGCCCAGGAGTGTAATAGAAAAAAATAGATGATAGGTAGATAGATAGATAGATAGATAGATAGATAGATAGATAAAAGCTGGTCAAGTAATAAGAACAAGAAATAACCACTGAATAGCCTATGCATTCCATTGGCATCCTTTGAGAAAAGTCCCTCCATGGTTTGGTAGATGTCATTAAAATGCTCAGTG
Organism: Trichosurus vulpecula; assembly: GCF_011100635.1. NCBI lineage: Eukaryota > Metazoa > Chordata > Mammalia > Diprotodontia > Phalangeridae > Trichosurus > Trichosurus vulpecula. Next base: position 239,537,319 of record NC_050576.1, read on the forward strand.
CATCCAAACAACTCTAAATCTATAAGTTGTAGAGGAATGAGCAATTTGTATCAATGGAGAGAAATTTTACACCAAAGAGCTCTCCACATCAATAAACTGAGAAGCTTGGAGATACAGGGTTAAATCATTGAACTTGAAGTCAGGAAAATGTGCGACTGAAGTCAAATTCATGGGAAGATGTGTAAAAAAAGTCAAAAAAAAGTCACAGACAATGTGCAGATATGGATAGACGTATCTCTCAAATGTGTTACATTACAGGTATTTTACTAGGTCATGCTTAATAGCACTATAAAGTGTGTTTTTTCTAGGTCAGAGGTTCATAGATTAGAACTGGAAGGGACATTAAAATTAATCTAGCAAAACCCTGCACCCCTTCTGTCCCATGAGCCCCACGGCAAGGCACAGAGACATAAGCCAAACCTTGGAAGGAGAAAAAATAGTTAAACATAATTATCAATAAATATATTTAAAATAGTTTGGATAATATGCCCAAAAAGTCAAAGAAGGCAGTTACCAGAGTTAGGGAGGAAGAGTTAGAAATAAGTAAAAAAAATCCAGAAACCTTAAAGACTTTTAATTAAGATGCTAAAGACTGTAAAGAGAGTATGCTGTTTATTTTGCTTTTTTCCCCATGCTTATGATGTATATTATGATGCATGAGTTAGCAGCAATATGGGGCAGTACACCATAGATTTACTATTAGAGGGGTCACTTGTTCAGATATACAAAGACCTTAAGAGATGATAATTGTTATTAACATAGTTATGATTGAGAAAAATCTGATGATGGAATTTCAAATTTAGAATAAGTAAGTGCAGGTATGTGCCATTCATTGTAGAATTCTAAAAGAAATATAGAAATTACCCATAAAATTCACAGGGCCAGATATAGAACCAACCTGAAAGGCAATCCATTGAAAGCCCCTCCTTTTCCAGATTAGAAATCTGATGCCTAGAGAGGTGTAGCGATTTGCATACTATTTAAAAAGTGGCATAGCTATGATTCAAATTCAGGTTCAAAGAATCCAAGTCCAACACTTCCCATGGTACCACACTGCCTAGCTAATATAAATTGAAGGGCTAATATTCTCTGCATCCACCCCACCCTGTAATATTATTTAAGGTAGGACTTTTTTTTTTTTTACTGTTTTCTCTTTTGGAGCACTTATTTAATCAAGTGCCCTTGATGAGTCCAGCCTTTGTTTCTTTGATTAAATTAAGAGTCTTTGACGACCTCCTTGTTTCAAGGGAAAGCCTGGTTTGCATGGGTTTGAGTGACATGTTTGTGACTTCAGAGGCTTTTAGGCCATGTGGGTTTGAGTCCCATGTTTGTGACACCTTTATGTCATGAGGTTTTGAGTTGCACATTGTGAGACCCTTTGACCCTGAACAATATATATATAAACACAGAGTTTGGCGTTCTCCCTTGGGGCTCTCACTCGCTGGAGGAGTGTTGATATGCGGAATCCGGGCAGCCTTTGTTAAGAGCCCCCCAGCTTTGAAGAAACGCAGATGTTGTTTGTATTTGCTCTGAAGTTCAGGGTGGTGGTTATTCCTCCTGAACTAAGTGAATGATATTTGTATGTTAGATTAAAGTAAGATTGTTAACCCCTTAACATTGCTTTCCTTAGCAAAGCAGATCAAAGAACCTGTGTTAGTGGCCTTCTGTGTGCTGGTTGTTGTTGACCTTACACAGCTACAGTAGCTGCTAGCAAGATTGTAGCCACAAAATGCCACGGTCCTATCGACTACACCATTTTGTAGCAACAATGTTCTAGCAGCTACTGTGGCTGTGTAAGATAACCAACACCCAGTACACAGAGGGTCACCAACAGAGCTTCTTTCATCTGCATTACTAAGGAAAGTAACTTTAAGGGGTTAACAATCTTACTTTAATCAAATATATATATATATATACACTCACTTAGTTCATGAGGAAAAGCCAGCAACCTGAACTTCAGAGCAAATAAAAATAAATTACAAATATACATTGTGAACATAACAAATACAAACCAACACCTGGTTTAGCAAATCCTGGGGCAATTACAACCCCTTGCCCAGAGTCACTTGCCGCTCTTCCAGTGAGTGAGAGCCCCACACAGAATGCTAACCTTTGAGTTTTTATACCCAGTTCAGGGCCCAAAGGATCCACACCTAATCAAGAAAAGGGTGTAAGCCTGGGGCTTAGAACCTAGTTAGCAAATGGCTGTGGGTCTGGGCCTTTGCACTCAGTAAGGCTTAACCAAAGGCATTTGATTACTTTAGCATTTCTGAAAGAGAAAGCAGTAATAGAAAGTCCCACCTTAATTACTAATACACTCCACCCCTTTTTAGGATACTTTGGCCTTACATGATCTAAATACCCATGGATCTTGGAACAAATAGAGGCATTTATACATTGTGATCCAATGAATCAGGGAATTAAAACACATCATTCACAACAACAACAACAGCAACAACAACAACAACAACAACAAAAACATATCATTCAGTGTCATTCCCCAAAATACTTGTTTACAATACGAACATGATCCAACCCTAGGTCAAACAAGTCAATCTTTTTAGTTAATACAGAGTGTCCAAGTAAAGTCCTTGAGGGTGTGTCCTTCTCCTCACACTGCCATTGCAGGCTTCCTCCCAGTACCCTCAGGCATGGGCATGCTTTAATTAGCAAAGTCCCCATGAAAACAAAAAAAGTCCAAATAAAGTTCTCTTGGGGATCTGTTCTCCCCACACTGTTCCAGCCCCCAATTCCAAGTCCTGAGGGCCAGCTTGAGGAAGTATCCTCTCCACACTGTTTCAGCACCTGCTTCCAAGTTCTGAGGGGTGGCTGGGCAACAAAGCCTATAGGGTGGGGTTCATGGGCACTTACCCCTACCCACCATAGACAACTCCACCCCTCCCTTCTGTATCCCAAACAGTCCCGGGGAAGGCAGCAAAAAGGCACACTCAGCATCTTCCTGCAAAGTTTTCCATTTTGCCCAAGGGCTGAATTCCAAGCTCCTGGGTTCCACATCCTCCTGCTCCAGGCTGGCCTCTCTTGGCTTCTGCAGGAATTGTGATCATGATGTAGGCAGTTCTCCACCTTTGCACTCACCTCAAAGTCAGCTCCAAGGCAGCTTATCCTTCTCACCTTTCCAAAGTTCTCATGCAAGCAGTTTTCTGCTAAGTCTGGGTTAATAAGTTGGCATATTCTCTCTCCTCACCAACCACTTCCACCAAATCTGCATAAAGACCATTCTCTACTCCTGTTTGAAAACTTGTCATACAATATAATCTCAAGATAGTCACCCTTCCATCACAGTCCTGAGCTGAGCTTATCAACTCAAGCCCTTGCTGCTGCCATCCACGCCTTCCCCAAGCTTCTGCTTGTTTTTCTCCCACAGCCTCTGCTTAGGCCTGGCTTCTCCAGAGTGCTAGTGGGTTAGGGAGAGGGAAAGAGAGGTTATCTCCCAAGGCCCCTGGTCTGGGCTCCTGGGAAACCACTCCTGTCATTGCTACTTGCCTGTTCTCCTTCAGTCTTCTGTTGTTCCTGGGGCTCCACAGAACAATAGCCACCACAAATACAAAGAGCAACCCCAAAACTGGGAAACATTCAACCACCATCTCACTACCCCAGAACTCCATACTTTCCTTTTAATTTGCAGATCCTGCTGAATATGCCATTTTGAAGCAACGATATTGCTACCAGCTACTGTGGCTGTGAAAAGCCAACAACAACCAGCACACAGAGGGCTGCTAAACAGGTTCTTTTGTCTGCTTTACTAAGGAAAGTAACTTTAAGGGGTTAACAATTCCACTTTAATCCAACATACAAATGTCATTCACTTAGTTCAGGAGGAAAAGCCAGCAACCTCAACTTCAGAGCAATACAAACAAATTACAAACATCAACAGACAGACCTTGTCTGATTCAAATCACAATTCATAGTTACCAGAGAATCACCAACATCTATCTGGGTTACAAATCCGGGGGATATTTAGAGCTTGCCGAGAATCTCAACACTACTTCCATGAGTGTGCCTTAAAAACCAAACACCAAGCTCTCCTCATTTATATCCAGTTTGGAACCCTGAGGGCTCTTACCTCACCCAGGCTGGGTGTGTGAAAGTTCCCCATCCCCAGAATCACTTCATATACAAGTCAATGACTCTTGATTGTCTCAGTGCTGAGAAATTCTCCTAAACAAAGACAGCTAAAAGGTTTTCCACCCATTCAAACAAAGAGGAGGCTTGATAGGCTTAGCATCCCAAAAAGGAAGAACTGGGAAAAATCTGATTGCCTTAACACTGATAAAGGGGAAAGGCAGAATCTGGAATCCTTTCACTTAAGGGAAGAGGAAAAAATACACCAGAAGCAGCATGGTGTAGGTGATAAGGTGTTAGGCTTGTTGTTGGTAAGCCCTGGATTCAAATCTTCCCTCAGACATTATACCCTTCCTAGGTGACCATGAGCTAGTCATTTAACCTTTGTGAGCTTCAGTTCCTCATTTGTAAATGGAATAGATTAAAAGACTATATGGTACATAAGTTCTGTTCCAACTTCTAATCTATGATCAATGGGTTGTAACAGATGATTTGCAAGCATCGTCCTCTGGGAATCTCTGATTCTCTGGGTAGGTGCCAGACAAAAAGTAAGTTCCTCAAAATAAAACCAAACAAGAGACTGCCAGTGAACTCAGAGACTTTCAGCAAGTAACAAAGGAAGGGAGGGGAGGAGAGGAGAGGAGGGGACAGAAGGGGAAGGAAGAGGAAGGGAGGAAATATTTCCAGACTTTGAGGCCACAAAGACAAAAAGTGAAAATCACCCAGCCTGCAAAGAACTTACATTCTACAAATTATTAGGAAAAAATAAAATTTACAGGGGAAATTAAATACAGAATAGATGTAAAGTAATTTCAAGGTCAGCTGGAACTAGCAAGTAGAAAAAAATCACAAAAAAATGACTTGTGTAGAGGTAGCAATTGAATGGACCATCTGCAGCTCTCATCATCAGCAACTCTGTTTGGTCTCTACTCCACTGAACAAGATGCCTCTCCCAGGACAAGCTGATTGTCAGATCTGTTCATCCTGCTCTTTAGCTCTCCTTGCATACACTCAACCCTTTCCATTTCCCTCAGTCTCTTCTCTCCTTTCATTTACAGGCTTGAGGATGGAACACTAAACTCTACCCAAAGCTTTCCTTTATAAAGGGCAGAACTTGTACTTTTCAAAACTTGCTCCATTTCCCATCTTAAAGTCTGCTTGGTCGAACTCCAGGCAACAAGATGGTAACCTGGGGAGTATTCCTTGATATCTCTCTCTCCTCTCTTCCTGCTTTCCTGCTTCATCTTGTGTATTATCTTCCAAGATTGTAAACTCCTGGAAGACTGATACTGTATGTCTTTTCCTTATTATTCCAGCACTTAGCATGTTTATTCAATTGAATTGAAAATAAGGTAGAAATTTCAAGATGCAAAAGTGAATAGGGAAGAGTGGTCCAGGCAAAGGGGAGGGAAAGTGTTGCTTGTGCAAAGGTGTGGCAGAGGGATTTGGAAGTTTGTGCTCAGAAAAGGGCAAAATGTCAATTTTGATTGGAAAATAGATGACTGAGGTTCGGAAATCTGAATTAGGCAGGCCACTTCCAGAGGCCTTGGCAGAGGTTCTTAAAGCTTTTTATTTCCTGGGCCCTTTTGGCAATCTGGGGATGCCTACAGATACCTTCTCAGAATCATGTGCTAAAGTAATTGAAGAAGATGCTAAATTTTTGTTAAAGATTAATGAAAAGAAAGATGTATTCTTTCCATCCAAGTTCAGGTTAGGAATCTTTGCTCTATAATCTGTTACTAAACTTCCCATTTTGAAGTTGGAAACAAAAACTCTTCTTCTATATTGTCAGTTACAAGAGAGATAGATCATAGAGCTAGAAAAACCTCAAAGGGGATCTATTCTACTTTATCTTCTTACAGCTAATAAAATAAACAAACATATTCAAAGGGTCTAGTACATGTCAGGCACTGTGGTAATCATTAGGAATGCAAAGAAGTAAAAAATGGAAAAGCCCCACCCTCAAAGAATTTACAGTCTTATGAGGGGAAGAAAAGACACAAAAGGCAGTTGAGGGGGGAGAGGGAGGTGCCCAGTGTGGGGGCATGATATTTAAGGAGTTAAAAGGGATACTTCACTGGGCTTTTGATCCTTCCTTTAAATGGAAGTGGTGGGATACTGAGAAGGAAAATAATCCCTTAATTTTAAGAAAGAGGAAACTCAGGGTGAGAGAAGTTAGATAAGTAACCTGAAGTTCTTCAGAGAGCAAATACCAGAAGCAGTATGCGACCCCAAGTCCTCTGACCCCAGAGGCAGGACTCCTTCCTCTAAGACAGGCTGCCTCTCTGCAATCATAGCAGTGGGGAGGATTTTATAGGTAATCTAGGCCAAGACACACACCACCTACATGAGGAAAGTGACACTGAGAGAGCATAAATTATTCCCTCAGGGTACCCAGGTAGTAAACAGCTGAGGTAAGATTCAAATACACAACTCCTGACTCCTGCTTCAGTGCTCTTTTGGCTAATCATTAGGTTTCCTGCAGTTAAAGTAGAGAAAGCTCCCACTTTAAAGAGTCAAGCCAGTTAAATGAAAAGACTTGCTATTTGTCCATTTAGCAACAGCGAATTGCTGTTTGAATTCAATAAAATGGTACATCTTTGCCTCTTTCTCTGATGTTTTGGGTATCTTTAGGGGAAAATTCACATTTACAACAATATCTATACTCAGCAAGGTTGAAAGGTGTGGCTTGTTATTATATTGAAATTGGAAAGAATGCAGCCTATAACAAGAAAAATAGGAAACTGCTTACAAGACTATTGCAATGTAACAAGGGAAATGTAAACCAAAACAACTCTAAGGTTTTGCTGGAAACATGGCAAATTGACACAGATGACAAAAGTATATTTTTCGGGGGGGTAACGAAAACAGACCCATTAATACCCTCTTGGCAGACCTATGAGCTGGTCCAAACATTTTGGAGAGCAGCTTGGAATTATGATAACAATGTAAATAAAATACCCATACCCTTTTGCCAAGAGATTTCATACCATATCCCAAGAAGATCAAAGACAGGAAAAAAAAGCTTCTGCATACCCCATAATATTTTTGGCAGTGCTTAGGGTGGCCACAGAGAACTAGAGACAAAGTAGGTGGCCATAGATTAGTAAAAGAATTGCATAATGTGACTATTATGAAATATTAGGCAAAAACAACAAAGGCACAGAATTCAGTAAAGTTTGGGGATACTTATCTGAAATGTTTCAGAGTCAAATACAAAGTCTGTGTGTGTGTGCATGTGTGCGTGTGTGTTACACACATATACACATACACACAGACTGCAAGAATATGAATGGATTGAAAGAAAGAAAAGGGAAGGAAAGGAAATAAAGAAAAAGAAAGAGGACAGAAGGAAGGAAAAAAAGGAGGGAGAAAGGGAAGAAGTGAACACTGGGTAATTAACATAAAAAACATTGTCAGAGATAAAATCTGTGAAAGTGCATCTTCACTGAAGAAGCAGGGACTATGATGCCGAATACTGTGTATAATGAGAGTAACAGTTTATATCTGCTTTTGTTTCAATGAACCATTTTTCCTTTCTCTTAATCTTTTTGCTTTGTTTTTTTTTTATGTGATAAGTTTTTTCATATGGAAGGGCATATTCACAAATAAATGTGATGCAACAATAAAAAACTATAATAATTATATTTATAGATATAGGAACTATTATCAAGTTCATATGAGAAGTGACATAATGAGGTCATGAATTGTTCTATGTCAGTACTAAAAGAAACAAGGGAAGACATGTAAAAGTTATATTAGGTATAGAGTTGATGGAATTTATCAACATACTAGATGAATGGAATGAATTCTCAAGTTAAAGAAAATTTCAAGGCTCTGAACTCTGATGATTGGGAGAATAATGATATTGCTAATTCAAAGTATGGACATTAAGAAGAAGAAATGGTTTATTTAGGATGGAAAAAGATGACATATTCAATGTTTGACATACTTAATTTGAGTCACATCCAAAAAGGGATGTTCAGCACTTCAGTTGGTAATCAAAGACTGGGGCTTGGGAGAGAGAATGGGTTAAAGATATAGATTTGGGAACCATTTGGCTAAAGATGACAGTTAGAGAATTAAAATAGATGAAATCCTGAGAAACATAGCATAGAAGAGGAAAGATAAAAGGAGAGCAGAGACCAGAACCTTGAAAGAAACCAGCTTTAATTGATGAGTAGAAAGAAGAGGATCCCATGACAAGAACAGTCAAGGAAAACCTAGAATGACAGCAAAAGAACCTAATAGTAGTGGGAAAGGTTTCAAAGAGATGAATTTGAAGAGATGGAGACACCAATTTCAAATATAATTTTTAATTTTTTTTTATTTCAAATATAATTGAGAAAAGCATCTACTCCCCATCCCAAACACTTTGTTCCAGGAAGATGGCTCATCTCATTGTACCCCAAACTTCCCAAGTTCATTTTGCATTCAAAGCCTTTGTCCTTTGTGTACCCTCAAGCTGGAATACCCTTCTCTTTGCCTGTTTGCCTAAGTACTCTTCACTTCTTCTGTATGTGAATTCTCTGCCTGTGAGTCTCTTTGCCATTTAAAGGCAATACCAGCCTCTCATTATTTTGTGAGCTGCTCCAGATTTCCTCTTAAAGTTTCTAGAATTTACCACTTTAGTTTAGCCTTATTTTATTGTTTACTTGTTTCATGTCTCTCTATAGGCTGCAAATTCTTTGAGATAGAGACTTAAAAATCTTTGTATCCTTAGCCTTGAATATAGCTCCTTGAATATACCAAATGCATAATAAATGATTGCTTGGATCAGATACCCTCCCACTAGATTGACTCATTTTTCAGTCATGTTTGACTCTCCATGATCCCATTTGGAATTTTCTTGGCAAAAATATTGGAGTGGTTTGCATTTCCATCTCCAGATCATTTTATATATGAGGAAACTGAGACAAACAGGGTTAACTGAGGAGCCCAGGGTAACAAAATTTGTTAGTGACTGAGGCCAGATTTTGACTTGGGTACTCCTGACGCCAGGGCAGGTACTCTATCCACTGCAACACCTAACCACCTATTAGATCATATATCCTTCAAATAAAAGGATACTATTTTATATTCCTTACATTTACTTTCTATTCTTTCAGAATGCAACACAATGCTAGGCACCAAGTAGTCAAGACATTTCTGTGATATGATTAAATGAGGTATCAGAAATGTTGCAATTATTTCTTGCTTTAAAGTACAGATTTCTGGGGTGCATAGTTCTAAAGATCATAGAACCATGGGGGTAGATTCCCAAAGAGAACTGATTCTAACCCATATTTGACAAGAAATGCACTCCAGTAGTCAAGAAGCATTTATTATTCAATTAACCAAAATTTTTTAAGCACTTAGTGTATTCTATGCATTCGGCTAAGACATGGGGATACAAAGAAAGGTAAAACATATATATTTATATATGTCCTTCCTTTAAGGTGGTCCTATTCTTGTGGGGAAGAAACATACATACATACATACATACATACATAAATACATATATGCATATATAATATATATACATATATATGTATATATATACATATATATACACATATATATACATATATATATATATATATACACAAAGAGAGAGAGAGAGAGAGAGAGAGAGAGAAGACATGTGAAACAGTGTCTATCTTTGACTCCCTTGCCTGCTGAAGGCATAGAAGATTACATTTCACCCCTGCACTTCTGTTATACTTATGGAGCTTTGAGCATGTCTGCACTCTCTGCTATTGGCTCTAACCCTTCATTGATAGAGTTTTCTCAATTTGAGGAGGAGTGCCTTTAATTACTTTCATGTAAGCATTTAATTATTGGATTAGCTTTTACAAAGAATTATTTATTTCAAAAATTTAATAAGACATATCCAAACATTCTCTGCATTGTGTGGAATGATCTACTCACCTATACCTCTTCAGTCTCTGGAGAGGAAAGGAAGATTAGACTCACAACTTAAATCAATTCCTATATCATACACTTACAGGCTCCAAGTTCAAAGCTCCCCTGACCCATCTTAGGCTCAAGTCCCAGGAATCAGGCTTTTCCGAATACCCCTGCCAGTCTGGCTAGCTGTAATATGCCACCAGTAATCCTACATGCAAGGTTGATATGGCTCAGTTCTTGGCTCAAAGAGAATTCCATCTCCTACACATGAAACTGATGAGACAAAAAAAAGACAACCCCTAGGCCTATTTTTCAGGGCCAGAGGTCGCAAAATTGGGTAGATAGAGAAGGGAGATACTCCCCTATTATAGGTTAGTTTCATTGGGCCCATGCTGTGGGCAATTTTTCAGCCTCTGGAGAAAAAAAGAGTGAGATTGTACCAGTTGGGAAGATTTAATGTAACTATCTCTTTTTGTCTTATAGCCTATGGAAAAAGCTATTCCCACCAACATGGTAAGGAAATATCTTTTCCCAGAAGCAGGGTGCCTTCATATTAGTACTGTGGGCATGTACCAAGGACACAATTTCATATAAAAATGGAAGCTGATATTAGAGGGAAGGCACTGGCAGGGAATGGTTGGGAGGGGGCACAGACAAGACCTCCTATGGGAATTAGGATCTCTCTTACAGTATCTATGTTTAGTATCTATCTACGATTTGCTAGAAGAACTCCAAATACTATAGAAAGCTACTATTTCCTGAGACAAATAATTCCACTTCATTGGAGATATAATGTTGAAGAAGATTTTCCTTACAAGCTTAAATCAATTTCTCTGTAATTTGTAGCCATTTTTTCTAGTTATCCCATTTGAGGACAAACAGAAAAGTCTAATCTCTGTCCAAAGTGCTAGCCTTTCAAAAACTTGAATGGCAGGTGTAGGCATATATTTTTTGACCTAACTCTGAGTGGGTCATTGCCAGGAAGAATAGTGTATGCCATCTCCCATATTAGCAACTTTTAATATTTTGTCTTCTAAATGAAAAAAAAAAACCACCAATCATTTGCCACTACATCACTTTAACTCTTAAAGAAAAAAAATAGTGCTGCATTTTAATTTGAATAGCTTATTTTCTCCTTATAACTAACTCACCCATGCCCTGTTCAAATCATTTTCTTTCCATTTACTTCTACTATAAATTGAATTAATCAAAGAACAATCCATTTATCACGTATGATTGCCTTGGAAACAATGGATGCAACTTCACTGCAGCTAGGAAAATCCATAAATGAATCCCTAACAGCTTCCCATGCTGCATAGAGCTGTAAGTCTAATAAAATTTGAGTGGAGATTAGGACTTTGTCATTCTGGTGCTTCACTCAATTTAACATGTAGAATAATGTTCTACAGTGAATGATGCAGCATAATGATATGCTGTGCTTAAAAGATGAAATGACAAATGCTTGACACGGAACCCGTCCTACTTTGAACTAGTCATTACCTTTTTGGAATGCAGAAGCATCTGTGCATAGAAAGAATTCGATCTCTCTGAGATAACTAATACAAATATAGCACCAATCTACAAAGTGAGGATAGTGAGAATAACAATGGGAAGTTAGAACACTGTCTTTTAAGGTTTCAAGAGAAGGTCTTAGCTAACTCAAGGGAGAAGGACTTATGTTTAATCTACTGTTACTGATAAAAATAAGAATAGATTTCATAAAATTTTACTCATAGAAAGGAAATCTTGAAAATGGGAATGCCATAGAATTGGACCTCTAAACACCATGAGGAAGTACATGGATGTCTACTATAGGTTTGAATTGGTTTTGTTATATTATTTTACCCTGATGAAACTTAGCAGTCATTTAGTGCAACACAGAAGGAAACTGTGAACATATGAGGAAATACCCACAAAGTAGAAGTGATTTTTCAATGTCATATAATACATGTGTAACATATTTAGGATTTGAATTTATATCTCCTGACTTGAAAGCCAGTGTTCATTCTACTACTGTGAAACTAATAATGGTGGGTATCTTTAGCCTTCAACACATTACCAAAAATGGTATGCATACAAGAAGTGGCATGAAAGATATAGTCCAATAAATGTAGGAAAAGAAAAGGAGATGAACTGTCCTTCTGGGGGGAATAAAAGAAAACGTGGATTCTCTGATTGTTAAAAGATATAGAGAAAAGTCACTAGGTTATTGGTTATCTCAACCTGTAAGCAAGACCCTTCATGGAGAATTTATGATGAGACTTGAACCAGAACTCCACAGGATGCAAAAGCAGTGATGAGTAACCAGCTGCTTCACTGAAGAGCACATGAGTGGATAAATGAAGAATGAATGCATGAAAAGGTACTTGTTATGTGCTTACTATGTAATCATTACTCTACTGTGGAAGTCACTGTGATAAATTCTGTTAATATAAATAGAAAAGAAGTATATTCCCCATTCTTGGGGAACTCATTCTGATAGAGGATGATGACATATAATGAGAACTGTAATAATGACATCATGGATTCATTGATGTATGGTTCAAAGTATTTAAGAAAAAAAATATCATTTAATTTAATGAGTGACATCATAGTTGTGCCATTTAAATAACATCATGGTTCAGCAGGAAGAACAAAGAACTGCTAAATAAGATGAAAATTATTGTCCTACCTATGCCACTAAGAAGATAAGTGACTTTGAGCAAGTTGGTCAGTTTTTTTTTTTTTGGAACTTCAGATCACTGTAAATTAAGGGTGGTGGTGGTTGGAACTAATGTGTTTGTTAAGATCCTCTCCTGGCCTTAAGTTCTATCTCATTTTTACCCCGATTATTATAAAATAAGAATTTGAAGCAAGCCCAGGTAACTTATGATAGAGTCATCGATGTGAGCAATGCTAGCAGACATGTTTCTAGGAGAAATGAAAATTGGTGCATGTGTGCAGCATCCAGCACTGGCCTATCACATACTTGGGACCAGCCTTTTACCATTGACTCTGTAGCCAAAACTGACACCTTGAAAATTATCCAATAGGGCACAGTCTAGTGGCTAGCCTCTTTCTTGTATTTGTATCTAAGTGTGAAAGAATCCTTTATCCACAGTAGGGGGCACATGAATTAAGGGCACAGGGCCTAAGGCCACTTCCCCCATGCCACAAATTTGTTTTGATTGATGTTGCAGGGCAACAGGTTTTCTTTATTGTGTCTTATCTGGGAGTGGTGGGAGGGTGTTGAAGTGGATGTTAGGTGATTAAAATAAAATATGCAAAAAAATTTTAAAAAGTGGTAAAGAGAGAAGGCTGAAATTTAAAAAAAATAAAGTTTTTTTAAATCCCTGTGGGAAGAGCTTCATGTGGTTTGGAAAGCTCTATGTAGCTGTGGTCTTTTACAAGACTGGAAACCAAAGTTTTTACCCATGCTTTTGATAACTTTTGCTTACAAGTGGAGGAAGGACATTCTAGCACCAAATAAAATACCAGTTCAATACTAAAGCAATAATAGTCCTTGGTACACTTTGTAAAATGCCTGTTTAATCTGGGTAGCATATACACACATGTGTATGTGTGTGTATATATATATATATATATATATGTATATATATATATATGTATATGTGCGTGTGTATGTACATGATATATATGTGTGTGTGTATACACATACATCTGACTCATCATGGTTTTGAGACTTATTCTTGTATGATGCTGGCAAAACAATTTAAAAGACAATGATAATGACTCCCCAGAAACTCTTAATTGTTCTGATTTGGGGTGGTAGAAAATATATTCAAAATAGCTCCCTCCCTATATATTCGAAGAGAATAATTCCACCACCCTTTAAGGGACAGCACATAATGTGGATTTGACAGATGCCTACATTGACTAATGTGATTTTGTCCATGTGGGAGTTGCTAGGAGACTCTGTCTTAGGAAATAAAAGCTTGGGCCCAAATGTGGACATTCTGTATTAGACTGCCACATCTTAGGGAATATTATATATATACATATATATGTATATATATATATATATATATATGCATATATATGTATATATATACACATACACATACATATATACATACACACATAAATACGTATATACACGTACACACACATGCATACATACACACGCACACGCACACACACACACACACACACACACACACACACACACATATATATATATATATTTACTGTGTAGCCAGAACTATCTGGTCCTTCATAGCTATCTGACTGAACAAAATCTTCATTCTTTACTGTGTTCATCTCTAGGGGTAAAGGAATCCTTCACTCACAGCAAGTGACAGCACACAATAAGTGTGGAGGACATCAGCAAAACCTACCTTTCCCAGCCATGATAGTCCAGGATGCATGAAGATGCAGGCTTGGAATTTTGGTCTTGGGTCATTTTTTTTTCTTTTCAGTTATAGATTCAGGGGGAATATATATGGCTTTCTGACCACGGAACTCAAGCAATGAGAATCAGTATGTGAGGCCATGTATTTCAGTTAGCCAAGTAGAAAAGTCCTAAGGAGCAAAGGTCTGAGATGCTACCCAGTAAGTCTTTGGACTTGTATTTAATAACACTATTGCTATCTCAGAGTTGAGTTAAGCTGTGAATCTAACTCTCCTCCCCAGAGATCAAGATGATGAAGGGGGGATAATTCCCTGGGGGTGTCAGGAGAAAAATAGTTATGTGATTGTTATTGCTGTACCATTTAAGGATGTACACCTTTACAAAAGTTGAGTTCACAATGATTAAATGGAAATAGGGTGCTAGTCACTGGTCCAATTTTTAAAATGAAAAAAAAAATCAGTGGGGACTTGAGGCAGTGACAAAAGGACAAAGATTTCCCAGTTTCCTGAGGGTATCTGGCAACCCTGTGAGGATGAGCAGTATAATGTAACAGACCTGGCCTTCTGGCAGTACGGCCAGATCACACCCATGTTTATCCAGTAAAGTCTGAAATATGATAATCAACACAGGATTCTGTCCTGTACCTCTTTGTTTCATAAATAAGAAACAATGAAATAGTTTGCTTTTCTTCCAGTGTTACCTGGAAACAAAGTGCATGAGTTACGAAGTCATATAATAGATATTGATTGATTATCCACTGCAATATATGATGAAAGAAATTGTTTCAAAATAGTCTTAGCTGGTAAATTTTTGTTAGGTTGAACTGAGGGCTTGGTTAGATAAGACGAATGATTACTTTACACAATCATTCCAAAGGCAACCAAAGCACTGGAAAAAAATAAAACATTCCCTAGTCAACTTGCAACTCATCTTATTAACCTCAGTTCAGGTCATTTTCCTTATTCCTTTGCCTAGACATTCATTTTTTGCCATTGTGGTTAAACTCAATTGCTTTCTAGAATAACTTTCAGTTCTAGGAAATAAATGATGTCTCTTGCTCCAATGACATTTTCCCAAACATCAACATGACAAGTTTCAATTTATTATATATTTGTAGCCTTGGAAATGTGTTATGTTGGACTTCAAAACTGGATTTTTGTTTCTTTTAAGTTAGAGTGCATTCAGAGAAAATAATTGCTACTATATGCTATAATATTTTATTAATATCGTATTCCCTGTCTGTGACAAATTCAAAAGTCTTTATTGAGAGTGTTCACTCATTCCCCTGGAGTATTTATTTTTAGCCAACTTTTTCAACTTAAGGAACCATGAATTTAATAAATATTTACTATGCATCAGTTATTTTTCTAGGTTTTCAAGATATAAGGAGAAAAAAAAGGTCTCTCTGCTTTCAAGGAATTTATGTCATATTGTAGACTTTGTTAATAAATGAAAACCTCATTGTTCAATTAATTAGCTACTAGTGTTCTCATGAAATGATTTAAAGTTGAGGTTTAGGTCTTAAACAGTGGGACCTCTAGGCTGTTCTTCATCTATCCAGTATCTCTGAGATGATTATCCCCTATACCTGAAATGCATTCCCTCCTCTCCTTGGCTTGTAGGAATTCTTGTTTACTTCCAAATTCTAATCAAGCATGACCTTCTAAATGGGGAAGATGGTGGGAAAGGAAGTAATTGTTTATATAATGCCTACTGTGTGTCAGGTACAGTGCTGAAGACTGTAATGTATTACTTCATTTTATATATAAGGTTTTCTTTACTATCTTAGTAACTAGAACCTTTCTTTCCTTAAGGAATTTAGTTTTGATCTAGTGCTTCCCCACTATTGAATATTTATTGTTTATTAAAGGATGCAGTGGGCTTGTGCATAGTTGTTTGCATGTTACCTTCTCCATTAGACAATGAGCCCCTTGAAAGCAAGGAATATTTTCTACTTTTCTTTGTGTCTCCAGGGCTCCTATTCTTAGCATAGTGCCTGACACAAAATAGGGGATAAAAATGTTTATTTACTGATTAATTGACTATATTTTCTATATACTTATGAAGAGTTGCCTTTCTAATGGAAGGCAAACTCCTTCAGGGCAAGGTTTATTTCCTGTCTTTGTATCTACCTTACCTAGTTTGTGCTTTGCAAATAGATATTAAATAAATGCTCGCTGACTAACTACTTAATTAATTGAATATTAAATGCTCAGTTTGGTAACCGAAGAAGTATTCATTGGCTATTGAGCTAATGGGACAAGTGATGCTTCATCCACTTGCCTAGGATAGAAATCATGAATTAGAAATTAAGAGTAAATGAATGTAAAGGGATCATTGTTAAAAAAACAAGACAGCCAAAAGTCAGTATAGATGTTACTACTAAGAGGAAGATTGAGAAAGGCATTGGAAGATTAAAGGCTCCTTAACAATACATTGAAATGAAAAGACATTAGCTGGAGGGTGGGGTGTTAATATGTAATCAATATTATACATCTTCATAAAATTGTTTCAAAGGGAAGAATGGAATGGGCAAAGAGGGATTGGGCTTTTCATGCCTGAAGCCCAGAAAACACTGTTCAAGCATTTTAAGTTTGGGGGAAGAGCAAAAACTTTAAATACTTCATCCATGACAATTATTAGAAATCTTATCCCTGAAGAGGGAGAAAATAAAAAGAAAAATCAAGAATGCTAAGCCTCTTTCCAATTCTAAGTGAGCTGATTAAAAAAAAAAGAAAAGAAAAGAACTCTTTGCGTTCAGAGGAATTCATCAGAATAAGGACCATCTAACAGAGGAGCAAAATGAGAAGAAAATGGGTAGTGATGAAGGGATTTTTTAGAAAGTCAGAAAAGCTCATGGTACCCAAAGGCACAGCTGGGAACTCTCTCCAATGCAGCTCTGAGCTCTCATCACCCTCTCTTGATGACGATAATTCAGGTTTCTACCAGCTGTTAGGATTCCACAGCAGCTGTTACCTACAGAAGAGTGTCGAAGGGGTTTCATTACAGAGTGAGTTGGTACAGAGGTCCCTTATCTGTTTGCCTAGTTCAGGACAACAAGGAAAGAAGCCAAAGATGTGATGCATTTTAAGTAAGAAATGAGGTGGTCAGTGAAGAAAGAGTCTGAGAGGTTATGAATTGGATTTCCCAAATGTCAGTCCCCTAATGTTTTCCGCATAGCCCTTCACGTAGTGCAAGTTTATAAGAATCTTTTAGAAGTCAAACTGTCTTTTGTCTCATTTATTCATTGGATAATGTAATGATTTTTAAAATAATATTATTCACTTTTTCAAAGAAATCTGTGGATGAAAAAAGAGGAGTCTCTGTCAAATGCTTTTGGCTGCTACCTAGTAGAGTAATTTGTATTCTCTTTAGCTACTTTCTCCCACTTCTCCTTTTGCTAATGCAGCAGGTGTTTACTCTCAATCTGATTGTTTAAAAGACATGGGTGATTTCCCACCTGTCTTATTGAAATGCATTTCATGGAGATGGTAAATGGCTAATTCCCTCTGTTAACTGCATTTCTTTCCTTTCTTTGATGACAATTTCAGGCAGTTCTGGATGCTGAGCCTGCTTGAATGATACTAATGAGGCTAGGAATGCTATGTCCCAGTGGAAGGATTTTTCTTATCTCCTGAATGTTTTTGGTCTGTACAGATTTGTCTTTGATCCTCCTTTCCTTGAAGTTTTTTCTACTCCTCTAACATTAATGCAATTAGCACTAGAAAAGAGGCAGCTGAGTGATGAGGAAAGTCCTAGGTTTGAAGTCAGGAAGACAAGAATTCAAGTCCTGACTGTGATTCTTTTGTTTTTTAAATCACATAGGTTTTCCTCTGTATCTTTCCTCTTCTTTCCAAATATCCATTTCTTATAGTAGAGAATTTTAAAAAAGAAAAATCAAGAGAAGAAAATCCATCAGTTACTTAATTCGTTTAAAAATGTTGAAACTACATAAAATGACATTCTATATTCATGCCTGCCTGCCCAACCCCCAGAGCTTTGTAAAGGAGGGAGCCAAGATTAACATGATGAAATTTTTCCTACCTGACCAAATCTCAACCCTGAAGGGGAAACAAGGTACGTATTGATATAGTTCCTATTATATTAACTAAGCATTATAAAAAGTTATCTCATTTGACCATCGCAAAACTCTGCAAGGTAGATGTTATTTGTCCCATTTTACAGTTGAAGAAACTGAGGTAAACAGAGATTAAGTGACCTGCCCGGGGGTCACATAGCTAGTAAGTGTCTGAGGCCAGATTAGAATGCACATCTTCCTGATTTTGGGCCCAGTGCTCTATCAACTTTGCCTTATAGTTACTTCTCATTAATTTCACTCTTAATTACTCCTGTTATGTCCCCCCCTTTGTCCCTACTCACCATGCCACTGAAGGAAGTCTTGAACCAATACTGACTTCATCCTCTACAAATTTATGCTGTATATTATCAACTGGACACACTACAACAAGACAATCATTTCACTCTTCCTTAATTTATTCTCTGTCTGACTCATCATAGTGGCTATTGTAAACCTTCCCCTTTTCCCTCAAGCTTCTCACACCGCCCCATTCCCATACTCTCTCTCAATTGAACATCTTGTTTCATACTTCACCAAAAAATAGAAGTCAATTATAGGAAGGTCTTTCTACCCTTCTTCCCATCTCATGTGCCCCTGACATTACTCCCCCTTAGGTCCTCACATTATCTCATCCTTTATTGCTATTCCTGTTTCTGGTGGAGAGGTAGCCTTTTTCCTCAGCTTATACCTTTGATCCCAACTCTCCCTGTTTTCTTCACCAGTTGGCCACCTATCTTTCTTTTTTTTTTTTTTTTTTTTTAAATGCAATTTATTTATTTAACATATTTGGTTTTCAGCATTGATTTTCACAACATTTTGCATTACAAATTTTCTTCCCATTTCTACCCTCCCCCCCACTCCAAGATGGCTTATATTCTGGTTGCCCTGTTCCCCAGTCAGCCCTCCCCTCTATCACCACCCTCCCCTCTCATCCCCTTTTCCCTTCCTTTCTTGTAGGGCAAGATAAATTTCTACGCCCCATTGCCTGTGTATCTTATTTTTTAGTTGCATACAAAAACTTTTTTTGTTTTTGAACATCTGATTTTAAAACTTTGAGTTCCAAATTCTCTTCCCTCTTCCCTTCCCACCCACCCTCCCTAAGAAGTTGAGCAATTCAACCTAGGCCACACATGTATTATTATGTATAACCCTTCCACAATACTCATGTTGTGAAAGGCTAACTACATTTTGCTCCTTCCCAACCCATCCTGCTTTATTGAATTTTCTCCCTTGACCCTGTCCCCTTTCCAAAGTGTTTGTTTTGATTACCTCCACCCCCATCTGCCCTCCCCTCCATCATCCCCCCGCCTTTTATTTTTTTTTTTTAATCTTCCTCCCTCTTCTTTCCTGTGGGGTAAGATACCCAACTGAGTATGTATGGTATTCCCCCTCAGGCCAAATCTGATGAGAGCAAGGTTCACTCATTCCCCCCTCACCTGCCCTCTCCCCTCCTCCCATAGAACTGCTTCCTCTTGCCACCTTTATGCGAGATAATCCACCCCATTCTATCTCTCCCTATCTCCCTCTCTCAGTATGTTACTCTCTCATCCCTTAATTTCATTTTATTTCTTTTAGATATCTTCCCTTCATCTTCAGCTCACCCTGTGTCTGCTCTCTCTCTTTTACATATATATATATATATATATATATATATATATATATATATATATATATATATATATATATATAAACACACACATATATATAAATACACATATATATACACACACATATACATACATACATATACACATAGATATATACATACATACACATTCACTTATATTTATACATAAACATATATATATATACATATATATATATATATATTCATATGCATATTCCCTTCAACTACCCTAATACTAAGGTCTCATGAATCATACTCATCATCTTTCCATGTAGGAATGTAAACAAAACAGTTCAACTTTAGTAAGTCCCTTGCAATTTCCGTTTCTTGATTACCTTTTCATGCTTCTCTTGATTCTTGTGTTTGAAAGTCAAATTTTCTATTCAGTTCTGGTCTTTTCACTGAGAAAGCTTGAAAGTCCTCTATTTTATTGAAAATCCATATTTTGCCTTGGAACATGATACTCAGTTTTGCTGGGTAGGTGATTCTAGGTTTTAATCCTAGCTCCATTGACCTCCGGAATATCGCATTCCAAGCCCTTCGATCTCTTAATGTAGAAGCTGCCAGATCTTGGGTTATTCTGATTGGGTTTCCACAATACTCAAATTGTTTCTTTCTGGCTGCTTGCAGTATTTTCTCCTTGATCTGGGAGCTCTGGAATTTGGCAACAATATTCCTAGGAGATTTCTTTTTGGGATCTATTTGAGGAGGCGATCGATGGATTCTTTCAATTTCTATTTTGCCCTGTGGCTCTAGAATATCAGGGCAATTCTCCTTGATAATTTCCTGAAAGATGGTATCTAGGCTCTTTTTTTGATCATGGCTTTCAGGTAATCCAATAATTTTTAAATTATCTCTCCTGGATCTATTTTCCAGGTCAGTGGTTTTTCCAAGGAGATATTTCACATTGTCTTCCATTTTTTCATTCCTCTGGTTCTGTTTTATAATATCCTGATTTCTCATAAAGTCACTAGCTTCCACTTGCTCCAATCTAATTTTTAAAGTAGTATTTTCTTCAGTGGTCTTTTGGACCTCCTTTTCCATTTGGCTAATTCTGCCTTTCAAGGCATTCTTCTCCTCATTGGCTTTTTGGAGCTCTTTTGCCATTTGGGTTAGTCTGTTTTTTAAGGTGTTGTTTTCTTCAGTGTATTTTTCAGTATTTTTTTGGGTCTCCTTTAGCAAGTCATTGACTTGTTTTTCATGGTTTTCTCGCATCCTTCTCATTTCTCTTCCCAATTTTTCCTCTACTTCTCTAACTTGCTTTTCCAAATACTTTTTGAGTTCTTCTATGGCCTGGGGCCAGTTCACGTTTTTCTTGGAGGCTTTGGTTGTAGGCTCTATGACTTTGTTGTCTTCTTTAGGCTGTATGTTTTGGTCTTCTTTGTCACCAAAGAAAGAATCCAAAGTCTGAGACTGAATCTGGGCGCGTTTTCGCTGCCTGGCCATATTCCCAACCAACTAACTTGACCCTTGAGTTTTTCAGTGGGGTATGACTGCTTGTAGACTAACGAGTTCTATGTTCTACGTTTGGGGGGGAGGTGCCAGCTCTGTCAGAGCCGCACTCCTCCTTCCCCAAGGACCCCCAACCCGAACTGGGCTTAGATCTTCGGCAGGCTGTGCACCCCTGCTCTGATCCACCACTTAATTCCTCCCACCAGGTAGGCCTGGGGCCGGAAGTAACAACAGCTGTAGCTGCCCCACCTCCGCTGCCCCCGGGGCTGGAAGCCGAACCATGAACTCCTTCCACTCCCGCAGCTTTTCCCACTAACCTTCTCAGCAGTCTTTGGTGTTTGTGGGTCGAGGGGTCTGGTAACTGCCGCAGCTCACATATTCAGGGCGCTAGGGCCCCCTCCGCCTGGCTTCTGGTCTGGATCGTCCACGCCGCTCAGGCTGGGCTCTGCTCCACTCCGTTCCCAGCTCCCAGCTCCCAGCTCCGTGTGGAATAGACCTCACCCAGAGACCATCCAGGCTGTCCTGGGCTGGAGCCCTGCTTCCCTCTGCTGTTCTGTGGGTTCTGCCATTCTAGAATTGGTTCAGAGCCATTTTTATAGGTTTTTGGAGGGACTCGGGTACGGAGCTCACTCTAGTCTGTGCTTACCAGCCGCCATCTTCGGCCACCTATCTTTCTAACCTTTATTAGCTCCATATAGGCTGGTTCCATCTAGCACACTACAAACGCAAGGAAATCTTTCCAATTCTTAAAATAAAATAAAAACTCCTCGCTAGATACAACAAACTCAGTAATATATTGCCCTACATTGCCTCTCCTCAGCTAAGCTCTTGGAAGAAGCCACCTATGCTCCTTCTCTGTGACTCTTAGGCTGTCTTCTCCCTCTGCAATCTGCTTTTCAATCTCTTCATTTAACTGAACATTTCCCCCCCATAGTTACAATACTTTGTTCACTACCACATCAGAGGCAGTTTTTTATGTGATATTGTTTGCCATCTTTTCCCCCCAAGATGTTCTCTATTCTCTGTTTTTAGGATCCTGCTCTCCATTGGTTCTCTACCTACTGTCTGGCCATTAATTCTCATACTCTTTTGTTTAATCTCTGCCCATGTCAAAACTATTACCTCTGAAATTACCTCAAGGATTTGTCCGGCATTCTTTTCTTTGGGGACACACTCAGTTACCTCAGCTTACTTAGGCCTAATTACATCTCTGTGCAGAGTAATCTCTCATCTTTATATCTATTATTAATTTTTCTCCTGACATGCCATCATCTCATAAACTGCCTGTTGGGTAGTTTGAACTAAATGTGCTGTATGTCTCTCAAATGCAACATGCACAAAACAGAAATTCATTGTCTTTCTCCCCCAAACTATCCATCATTCAATCTTCTCTGAAACTATGCCAAGTGCCAAGATTATTCCATTCTCTTAAGCTCACGACTCAGTAGAATCCCTGAATCTTCACTCTAACTCCCCCAGATATCCAATCAGTAGTTACATTTTATTGTTTTAGAGTCATAGCATCTATCCTGTCTGACCCCTTTATTCTTATAAAGTGATATTCCATCTGGTCTTCACCATCTCTCAGGTAGAGTATTTCAATAGGCTTCTAATTGATTTTCCTGCCTTGTGTCTCAGCCCACTTTAATCTATCCACCATAATACTGCCAAAGTGATTTTCCTGACATCCAAATCTGATGATGCCATTCCATTACTCAATAAACTCCAGAAGCAACCCTCTATCTCTAGGATAGAATAGAAAATCCTGTTTTGCTTTTAAAGCTTTTGATAAACTGATCTCTTCTCAAATATCCATACTTTTCCTTCATTACTATCATATATAATCTAAGGTCTAGCCATACTTGACTACTTGCTATTCCTCCCTCCAGTTGTTCCCCCAGGATTTCTGCCTTTGTATCGGGTATCCTTCATGATTGGAATGTCCTACCTCTTCACCTCTACCTATCAGTTTCCCTGACTTCCTTTAAGACTCAGCCTAAAAGCCACCTTCTAAAGGAGGCCTTGACTATCCCAACCCCCTTCCCACACCTGAGTTACTAATGTCTTCCCTTTTGAGCTTTTCTCTATGTATTTTATATATTCATATGTATATGTACATATACATTAATATGTATATGTACATATACATTAATATGTATATGTGTGTATACATTTACACCCATTGTATCCCTCCTTAGAAAGTAAGGTCCTTGAAGTTAGGAACTCTTTTTAAGCTTCCTTTGTAACTCTATCAAAAGTAGCCATACCTGGGACATAGTAAATATTTGATAAATATTCTATGAATTTTGTGATTACAACTATTCCCTGCAATTTATATCCTTAAAGAATTCCCAGAAGCCTGGAAACATTGTTATTTGTCCAAGGTCACACAGCCAGGAGCTATCAGAGACAAGACTTGAAAACTTGTCTTCCAGTTTCCAAGGCCAGTCATCTATCCCCTATACCATACTGTTGCTCTGCTTGAACATATAAATGACCACATATTTAATATAACAGATTATAGCTGGATGGGAATATGGAATAAGAATTCTGTGACTACCTGGAGAGTTCTGATGATGTAATTTGGTGACATGGGTTTAAGAATGATTCCTAATAAGCATATTCATTTTCTAATTGCCAATGTTTGGAGTTCTGGGTAGTGATATGTACAATTCTGATCTTTCCTTTCCCTGCATTTGTCCCTAAATAAAACCTACTAAACTAAATTTCTCAAGTAAAAACTACTAAATTGAAACACACATCAGTTATAAACTGCTCAGCCAGCTTTTAGTTGAAATGCAATGCTTGCTTAAAGCTTTCTACTCTGTAACCACAATCTCCAGCCTGAATCTTCAGAATGAGTAATCATTCTTCTAATGATTAAATAGCTAATCATTTCCCACCCCCTTTCAGTTTGCAGTTGGCTTATTCATCAGATTGATTGCCACAAATATACAGTGATCTAGTGAGGCTTTTTTGATAGTACAGGATAAGGTGCCTACACTTCTATACTTATTACTTCTCAGATTAGAGGTACCCTGAAATGGGTTACCTAGGATAGATGTTTCCTTACATAGTTATTTCTAAGAATGTAGAATATCGTCATATGGTAATTCCACCCTAGGTGAAGAGAACAACCCATGCATACCTTCTCCTTTTGTTCATTGGTCTCCCCTGTCCTACTTGAATCCTCCCCAGAGCATCTATTCTGGGTACTTAACCATTCTGAGTAGTTATAGGCTTATGTTTTTATTACCTTAAAAAATGGTCTTCTTCCTGAATGCTTGTCTGTTCCTCTAGTTACAAAGCCAACTCAGATTCTTTTCTGAATTTTCATTTCCTGGAAGATTTTTTTCCCCAATACTTGTTCACAAGTCACTACTGAAGCCTACTCACACTCACATTACATTGCTTTATTGTCACTTAAGTTACAGGAAGGACATTAAAATACACATATGAAAACAAAATTTGTTGTATAATGAGAAATATATCTGTGGTACTATAATTAAAGGGCAAAATTATATTTGATAAGAAAAACAGCCTAATAATTATATTTCTCCATGTTCCTAACACTGATTCTGAAGAGGCCAAAGTTGCTCAGTATTATGAAGAACTATAACATATTCTAGAAATGACAAAAAAAACTATTCATCATAGGTAATTGGAATGCTAAAGTAGGAAATAAAAAGATAATTATAATAACAGGTGTTTGGACTTGGAGTACACAATAAAGCAGGACAGAGATTAATAGAGTTTTGTCAACATAATAATAATTCATAATAACAAACACTCTTTTTCAACAACTCAAAAAGTAACTCTACACATGAATATCACCAAATAGTCAATATCACAATAAGATTGATTATATATTTCACAGTCAAAGGTGGAGAAACTCTATCCAGTCAGGTAAAATAAGACCTGGAACAGACTGGGGCTCAGATCATGAGCTTCTTATTGCAAAATTCAGACAAATTGAAGAAAATAGGGAAAGCCATCATACCATATAGATAGGACATAAATAAAAATCCTTGTGAACATGAAGTGTTGGTGATGAATAGATTTAAGGGACTAGATCTGGTAGGCAAAGTGACCAAAGAACCATGGACAGAGGTTTGCAGTATTTTACAGGAGGAAGCAATGATAACAACAACAAATTCCAAAGGGGTTGAAAAAAAAGTAAAAAGGTTATCTGATGAGGGTTTACAAATCATTGAGGAAGGAAGAAAAGTGAAAAGTAAAGGAGAGAGGGAAAAAGATACCCAACCCAATGATGAATTCCAGAGAGTAGCAAGGAGAGATAAGAAAATTTCCTTAAATGAATGATGCAAAGAAAGAAAATAATAGAATGGGAAAGAATAGATCTCTTCAAAGAAATTAGAGATGTAAAGGGAATATTTCATGCAAAAGTTGGCACCATAAAAGACAAAAGTGGTATAGATTTCATGAAGCTCAGGAGATTAAGAAGAGGTACTAAGAAAACACATGAGAGAAGATGGCGGCTGGAAAGCAGGGACTTGTGTGAGCTCCCTGCCAAGTCCCTCCAAAAACCTATAAAAAATGGCTCTGAACAGATTCTAGAACTGAAGAACCCACAAAATAGCAGAGGGAAGCAGGACTCTAACCTAGGACAGCCTGGATGGTCGCTGGATGAGGTCTATCGTGCTTGGAGCTAGGAGCAAAGCAGAGCCCAGTGTGGGTGGTGGCAGGACCAACCAGACCTGGGAGCCGGGCAAAACAGGCCCTAGTGCCCTAAATCAGTGAACTGAAGCAGTCACCAGACTTCTCAATCCACAAACACCAAAGACAACAGAGAAGGTTAGTGGGAAAAGCTGCGGGGGACAGAGTGAAGGAATCCTAGGTTCAGCCACTGCCCTGGAAGCAGCAGAGGTGGTGCAGCTACAAAACTACAGGTGCAGTTGCTTCTAGCCCCAGGCCCACCTGGTGGGAGGAATTAAGTGGAGGATCAGAGCTGGAGTGCAGAGCCAGCTGAAGATCTGAGTCAGGTCCAGGCTGGTGGTTCTTGGGCAAGGAGGACTTCTGGTCTGGCAGAACTTGCTGTGAGAAATAGCTCTGGAATCAATGGCACATCCCTTCAAGCTTGGAACAATGTACTCTTTACAAGCAGTCATACCCCGACAGAAAACTCAAGAGTCAAGTAAGTTGGCTGGGAACATGGCCAGGCAGCAAAAACTCACTCAGATTCAGGCTCAGAATTTGGAATCTTTCTTTGGTGACAAAGAAGACCAAACCATACAGCCACAAGAATTCAACAAAGTCAAAGAGCCTATATCAAAAGCCGCCAAGTAAAACATGAACTGTTCCCAGGCCACAGAAGACCTCAAAAAGGATTTGGAAAAGCAAGTTAGACAAGTAGAGGAAAAATTGGGAAGAGAAATGAGAAGGATGCGAGAAAACCATGAAAAACAAGTCAATGACTTGCTAAAGGAGACCCCAAAAAATACTGAAAAATATACTGAAGAAAACAACACCTTAAAAAATAGACTAACTCAAATGGCAAAAGAGCTCCAAAAATCCAATGAGGAGAAGAATGCCTTGAAAGGCAGAATTAGCCAAATGAAAAAAGAGGTCCAAAATACCAATGAACAAAATACTACCTTAAAAATTAGATTGGAGCAAGTGGAAGCTAGAGACTTTATGAGAAATCAAGATATTATAAAACAGAACCAAAGGAATGAAAAAGTGGAAGACAGTGTGAAATATCTCATTGGAAAAACCACTGACCTGGAAAATCGATACTGGAGAGATAATTTAAAAATTATTGGACTACCTGAAAGTCATGATCAAAAAAAGAGCCTAGATATCATCTTTCAAGAAATTATCAAGGAGAACTGCCCTGATATTCTAGAGCCACAGGGCAAAATAGAAATTGAAAGAATCCACTGATCGCCTCCTCAAATAGATTCCAAAAAGAAAACTCCTAGCAATATTGTCACCAAATTCCAGAGCTCCCAGGTCAAGAAGACAATCCTGCAATAAGCCAGAAAGAAACAGTTTGAGTATTGTGGAAAAACAATCAGGATAACACAGGATCTAGCAGCTTCCACATTAAGGGATTGAAGGGCTTGGAATACAATATTCCAGAGGTCAATGGAGCTAGGATTAAAACCAAGAATCACCTACCCAGCAAAACTGAGTATCATGCTGCAAGGGGAAATATGGATTTTCAATAAAATAGAGGACTTTCATGCTTTCTCAGTGAAAAGACCAGAGCTGGATAGAAAATTTGACTTTCAAGAAAAGGTAAACAAGAAAAGAGAAATCACAAGGGATTTAGTAAAGTTGAACTGTTTTGTTTACATTCCTATGTGGAAAGATGATGTGTATGATTCATGAGAACTCAATATCAGAGTAGCTGAAAGGAATATGCATATATATGTGTGTATGTATATATATATATATATGTATATGTATATGTATATATATGTATATCTATACACACACATGTGTGTATATATGTATATATGTAGGTGCATATATATGCATATATGCATACATATATACATATACATACACACACAAACACACACACACACACATATATATGTAGACAGAGGGCACAGGGTGTGTTAAATATGAAGTGATGATATCTAAAAAAAATCAAATTAAGGGATAAGAGAGGAATATATTGAGAGAGGGAGAAAGGGAGAGATAGAATGGGGTAAATTATCTCACATAAAAGTGGCAAGAAAAAGCAGTGCTGTAGGAAGGGAAGAGGGGGCAGGGGAGGAGGAATGAGTAAACCTTACTCTCACAAGATTTGACCTGAGGAGGGAATACCATACACACTCAATTGGGCATCTTATCCCACAGGAAAGAAGGAGGAAGAAGATAAAAAAGGGGGGACTATAGAAGGAAGGGCAGACAGGTGGAGGAGGTAATCAAAAACAAACACTTTTGAAAAGGAACAGGGTCAAGGGAGAAAATTCAATTAAGGGGGATAGGTTAGGAAGGAGCAAAATATAGTTAGTCTTTCACAACATGAGTATTGTGGAAGGGTTTTACATACTGATACACATGTGGCCTATGTTGAATTGCTTGCCTTCTTAGGGAGGGTGGGTGGGGAGGGAAGAAGGGAGAGAATTTGGAACTCAAAGTTTTAAAAACAGACATTCAAAAACAAACAAAAATAATTTTGCATGCAACTAGGAAATAAGATACACAGGCAATAGGGTGTACAAATTTATCTTGCCCTACAAGAGAAGAAGGGAAAGGGGGATGGGAGTGAAGTGGGGTGACAGAAGTGAGGGCTGACTGGGGAATGGGGCAACCAGAATATATGCCATCTTGGAGTGGGTGGGAGGGTAAAAATGGGGAGAAAATTCATAATTTCAACTCTTGTGAAAATCAATGCTGAAAATTAAGTATATTGAATAAATTAAATTAAAACAAAAAAGAAAGACAAAAACAAAGAAAAAAAGAAAACACATAAGAGCTATACAAGAAAGATCTTAAGATCACCAATAACCACAATAGAGCAAGATGTTCTGAAGAATTAAGTAAAGTAGGCCTTAGGAAGCATGGCTAATAATACGGTTGGTGCAGGTGATGAAATTGCAGTTATGCTATTTAAAATCCAAAAAGATGATGCTTTCAAAATGCTGCTTTCAATGTGCCACCCAATTTGGAAAACTCTGCAGTGGCAATTGTGTTGCATAAGACCAGTTTACATTCCAATATTAAAGAAAGGCAATGCCAAAGAATGTTAAAATTACCAAATAGTTGTGTTCATTTCACACACTAGCAATGTTATGCTCAAAATTCTATAAGCTATGTTTCATCAATATGTGGACCAAAAATTACCAGAAAACAGACTGGTTTTTGAAAAGACAGAGAACCCCGAAACCAAATTGCCAACACTTGCTGGCTTATGGAGAAAGCATGGGCAGAGTTTCAGAGTTTCAGAAACTCTAGAGTTCCCAAAAACAACAATGATGATAAGACAAAAACAAACCAAAAAAAATCTAAGTCTGCCCCTTTTACTACACTACAACCTCTGAATGTATGGATCTCAAGAAAGTATGTAGCAAGTTCTCAAAGAGATGAGAGTACCAGATGATCTTACTTGTCTCCTGAGGAACCTATATATGCTCCAAGAAGCAACAGTTAGACCTAAACGTGGAAGAATTGATTGCTTTAAGATTGGGAAAGGAGTATGATGAAGCTGTACAGTGTCATCTTATTTATTTAATGTTTAGTCAGAATATATCAAATGACATGCCAGGCTGGTTGAATCAAAAGCTGGGATTAATTAATAAATGGTCAAAATTATGAAGAGCCAGTGTTCTGATGAAGAAATCAAAACAATTTTTAGTCATATAAAATGTTCTAAATCATTGTTGATTAGGGAAATGGAAATTAAAATAACCTTTAAATATAATGTTATACCCATCAGATGGCTAAATGATTGAAGTGCAAATTGGTGAATGGTGGAGGGGATGTGAAAAATGGGACAAGAATTCATTTTTGAAAGAAATGTGAACTGACGCAATCATTTTGGAGAGCAACCTGGAATTATGCCCAAAGAGTTATTAAGCTACCTTGACCCTTTAACCCAGCAATACCCTTTCTAAGTCTGTTTCCTAAGATGATGGGGGGATAGGAAAAGAACCTCTATGTTGTAAAATCTTTATGACACCTCTCTATTTAGTGGCAAAGATGTAGAAATTGAGGAGAGGCCAAGCAATTAGGGAATGACTGAGAAAGTTGTGGTGTATGATTGTGATGGAATATTTCTGTGCTATAAGAAATGTTGAGCTCAATGATCTTACAAAAATGTAGATAGACTTGCATGAAATAATGAAGAGTGAAATTAGTAAAACCAAGAGAATGTTGTAAATGATAACATCCACACTGTCCTAAGAAAAACTTTGAACAACTAAGGCATTTTGACTATCATAAATAACTAAATTAACTACAAAGGGCATATGAGGAATATGTTACCTGCATCCAGCAAAAGAATTGACAAATTAAAGGATGTACAGAACAAATATTATATATAACGTGTATGTGTGTATATATGTTTGCATGTATGTATGGACAAACATACACACATTTCTAGGGCAGGTGAGAGGGAAAAAGAAAAAAAATTATGATAACTTTATGATATTTTTAAAAGGAATAACCAGTTGTATATAATAGATTTGCGATTTCATGTGCAATCATCTTGCTATTACACTATTAGAAAAGTACTTATTTTATTACATGAATTAAAAAAATAAATAAAAAATTTAAAAGTGAGAATTAAGGTTGCCAGAAGACATATCAACACTCTTACATATGCAGTTGATCCGATTTTCATGTCAGAAAGTGAAGAGGAATTAAGAAGACTCCTGATGAGAGTATAAAGGGAGAATACAAAAACTGGCTTAAAGTTTAACGTAAAAAAAACTAGCATCTTGGCAACTGGTCTCATCATTACCAGGCAAAGTGAGGGGGAAGAAATGGAAGCAGTATCTGATTTTATATTCTTAGACTCAAAGATCACTGTAGCCATGAAATTAAGAGATGCTTGCTCCTTGGAAGGAAAGCTGTGGCAAATCTGGACAGCATACTAAAAAGCAGACATCATCTTGCTGACAAAGGTCCATGTGAAGTCAAGGCTATGGATTTTTCAGTATTGATGACTTTGAATGGTGGTGCTAGAGAAGGCTTTTGAGAGTCCCTGGAATAGTAAGAAGATCAAATCAGTCAATATATAAAGAAATTAATTCAGCAAATTCATGGAAAGGTCAAATACTAAAGATGAAGCTCAAATAATTTGGTAACACAATGAGAAGAGAGGACTCATTGAAAAAGACCCTGATGTTGGGTAAACTGAAGGGAAAGGAGAACAGGATGACAGAGGGTGAGATGGATAAATATTGCCATGTAATGTGAACTTGGACAGATTTTGAGAGATACTGGAGAACAGAAGGACCTGGTATGTTATAGTACATGGTGTTACAAACAGATATAAATGACTGAATGATTGAAAAAACACATTAAGAATTTGGAATGGGCTGCCCCAGGAGGAAGTGAATGGGCTCCCCTTTCTTTAAGTCTTTAAGCAAAGGCCATTTGCTTACTGCATCATTAAAACGATTTTTTTTTTGGCACAAGAAGGCAAAATAACCAACAGGGTCCTTTCCAACTGTGAAACTTTGTGATTATAATTTTAAAGTATAACATTTTGTAACAGATATACAAAGAGGAACTGAGATACTTGAGTTCAAATACTCTCGTTCACTAAGTTAATTTTTTACTTTGGGGTGAATCATGTCCTCCGTGCCTTAGCCCATCTATGAACTGGAAAAGGAAGTTTAGAGAAGGGATTCTAAATTTTATTGTTATTGGTCCATGAGCCATTTTTACAGTCTGATGATGCATACGGGACCCTTGTAAGAATGCTATTTTAAAATATTTAATGAATATGCTAAATTTTCCTTAGAAGTTAAATAAATCTTAATTTTACCATCATTCAAGGTCACAGACTCCAAAAATGTATTGAAATGCCATTTGGGGACATTAAGTAGACTTGAGGTTTAGAATCCCCAAGCTAAAACACCTAGGTGATCAGATCTAATTTATGTTCAAATCAATCTATTATTAAAAATGATCTCACAAAGGAGAATTTAATTTTATCAATTTATCTGCATAGTCTTCAAAATAGGATTCCTAGTGGATTTGATTGTTCAAACATGGAGAGAACCAATGAATTCTTAGTGAAGATATAATTTTTCATTTTATTTTTCTTTGATTGTTTTGGAACATGAATAATATGGAAATATATTTTGCTTAATTTCACTTGCATATTTTATATCATATTGCTTGCTTTCCCAATGGGTAGGAGAGGGATTGGAAGGAATGGGAGAATTTGGAACTCATTTTTAAAAATGAATGTTAAAAAATAAATGACAACTTTATTTTAAAAGTTGTATTTTTTCAGAATATAAAGATGATTAATGATACATGTAGTATCCCTGTGGTAACTAGCCATGACTAGAAGATGTTATAAACTGGAACAGATGATAAATCTAGCCTTAAACATTTTTGTAGTCTATATATTTGGAATATATTTTAAAATGGTTTCCACTTTGTTTTACTTCTTTGTGTCCTTTGGGGAAAGTATTATTCTTTGAGAAGCATTTCTTTTGTATGAATTCAAATTTCTGAGCCAAATTTTATACAAGAAAGAAATGACCCAGGAGACAGCTTGGTTTAGTGGGTAGAAGGCCAGCTTGAAGTCAGAAAGACCTTGTCTCAAGCCTTACCTTGAAAATATCCTGGGTGCAGTTGCCACAGCTTTCCCACAAGCACTCTGAAAATCTTGAAATTTGTAGTAAAATGCAGATCAGCGTTGGTAGAAAGTTTCCTCAGGTAATGAAGTCATACTTTTAGATACCTGCCTCTGTACCCCCTTCGTATACACAAATACAACTCAATTTATGTTATATTATCAAATTTTCATTTTCATTTTAAAAATATAGTCATATCTTAATGAATTTAATTTAAA
Source organism: Trichosurus vulpecula (assembly GCF_011100635.1). Lineage (NCBI taxonomy): Eukaryota > Metazoa > Chordata > Mammalia > Diprotodontia > Phalangeridae > Trichosurus > Trichosurus vulpecula. The sequence continues at coordinate 239,570,311 of NC_050576.1, forward strand.
TATATGACATAGAGCTATGGGAAAGTATAATGAAATGGTAACAAGTTTTTTTTTGTTTTTTGAAATGCATGAAGAGGAAGATCTAATTAGAAGGAAGCCAAAATAAATTTGAAAGTAAATCTTTTAAGACTAAACATATATATTTTATTTGTTCCAAAGTTAATTTAGAAGTAATCCAATTTTCTCCTTATCAGTGCAAGTGATAATTAGGGAAGACTCAGTTGGATTTATGTATGATAATAAAAAATCATTACACAACTAACAATAGGTATGTATTCTACCCTAATAAGATCATATCTGTAATATTCTGTTCATCTCTGTGAACTACAATTTAGGACAGCCATTGTTAGACTGTAAAAAATCCAGAGAAGAGGCACTAAGATGGAGAAGGGCTTCAAGATTATGGCCGAACAGCACGAGTAGAAGGCACTATAGAAATTTATCTGGAAGAGAAGCATCTTAACCATTGTTATGGTCTTCCTAAAGCTAGCTTTGAAAGGTTATTATTTGGAAAAGTGAATAAAATTGTTCCATTTTGTACTATTGCTCAGAACTAGGAACAAAGGGGAGAAAGTTGTGAAGAAGAATACTTTAGCTTGATGTAAGGGAAAAAGTCAGAACAAATAGAGCCTTTCCAAAGTGGAATGACCTGCTTCAGGTAGTAGTTGATTCTTTCTCCCTCAATATGTATAGGAGATTTGAATATGGTGTACTGAAAATTCTGTTCTGATTTTGAGCTAGACTGATGGTCACTAAGGTCCTTCCACATTTGAAAGTTATTTTTTAATTTTACTTTTTTAAAAAAATTTATTTAATATTTTTAGTTTTCAGTGCTGATTTTCACGAGAGTTTGAATTACAAATATTCTTCCCATTTCTGCCCTCCCCCACACTCCAAGATGGTATATATTATGGTTGCCTCATTCCCCAATCAGTCCTCCCTTCTGTCACCCAACTTCCCCCCAATCCCCTTTTCCCTTACTTTCTTGTAGGGCAAGATAAATTTCTATGCCACATTGCCTGTATATCTTATTACCTATTTGTATGCAAAAACTTTTTTTTGAGCATCTTCTTTTAAAAATTTGAGTTCCAGATTCTTTCCCTTTTTCCCTCCCCACCCACCCTCCCTAAGAAGGCAAGCAATTCAACATAGGCCACATGTGTATCATTATGCCAAACCCTTCTACAATACTCATGTTGTGAAAGACTAACTATATTTTGCTCCTTCCTATCCTATCCCCTTTTATTTGGTTTTCTCCCTTGACCCTCTTGCTTTTCAAAAGTGTTTGCTTTTGATTACCTCCTCCCCTTATCTGCCTCCCTTCTATCATCCCCCCTTTTGGTCTCCTTCCTCCTTCTTTCCTGTGGCATAAGATACCCAAATGAGTGTGTATGGTATTCCTTCCTCAGGTCAAACCCAGTGAGAGCAAGATTCACTCCTTCCCCCTCACCTGCCCCCTCTTCCCTTCCTACAGAACTGCTTTTTCTTGGCACTTTTATGTGAGATAATTTGCCCCATTCTATCTCTCCCTTTCTCCCTCTCTCAATATATTCCTCTCTCATCTGTTAATTTGATTTTATTTTTTTTGATATCATCCCTTCATATTCAACTCACCCTGTGCCCTCTATATATATTCCCTTCACCTACCCTAATACTGAGGACTCATGAATCATACACATCATTGTTCCATGTAGGAATGTAAACAAAACAGTTCAACTTAGTAAGTCCCTTGTGATTTCTCTTTCTTTTTTACCTTTTCATACTTCTCTTGATTCTTGTGTTTGAAAGTCAAATTTTCTACTTAGCTCTTGTCTTTTCACTTAGAAAGCTTGAAAGTCCTCTATTTTATTGAAAATCCATATTTTGCCTTGGAGCATGATACTCAGTTTTGCTGGGCAGGTGATTCTTGGTTTTAATCCTAGCTCCATTGACCTCTGGAATATCTATCATATTCCAATCCTTTTGATCCCTTAATGTAGAAGCTGCTAGATTTTGTTTTATCATTATTATGTTTCCACAGTAATCAAATTGTTTCTTTCTGGCTGTTTACAGTATTTTCTCCTTGATCTGGGAACTCTGGAATTTGGTGACAATATTCCTAGGAGGTTTCTTTTTCATATCTTTTTCACGAAGTGATTGGTGGATTCTTTTAACTTCTATTTTACCCTCTGGTTCTAGAATATCAGGGCAGTTCTCCTTGATAATTTCTTGCAAGATGATATCTAGGCTCTTTTTTTGATCATGGCTTTCAGGTAGTCCAACAATTTTTAAATTATCTCTCCTGGATTTATTCTCTAGGTCAGTGGTTTTTCCAATGAGATATTTCACATCGTCTTCCATTTTTTCATTCCTTTGGTTCTGTTTGATAATATCTTGATTTCTCATAAGTCACAGCTTCCACTTTCTCCAATATAATTTTTAAGGTCGTATTTTCTTCAGTGGTCTTTTGGACCTCCTTTTCCATTTGGCTAATTCTGCCTTTTAAGGCATGCTTCTCCTCATTGGCTTTTTGGAGTTCTTTTGCCATTTGAGTTAGTATATTTTTTAAGGTGTTGATTTCTTCAGTATTTTCTTGCATCTCCTTTAGCAAGTCATTGACTTGTTTTTCATGATTTTCTTGCATCACTCTTATTTCTCTTCCCAACTTTTCCTCTACTGCTCTAACTTGCTTTTCCAAATCCTTTTTGAGCTCTTCCATGGCCTGAGACCAGTTCATGATTTTCTTGGAGGCTTTTGATGTAGGCTCTTTGACTTTGTTGTCTTTTTCTGGCTGTATGTTTTGGTCTTCTTTGTCAGCAAAGAAAGATTCCAAAGTCTGAGTCTTACTTTGAGTCCATTTTTATTGCCTGGCCATGTTCCCAGGCAACTTACTTGATCCTTGAGTTTTTCATCAGGTTATGACTGCTTGTAGAGTACTTTGTTCTAGGCTTGAGGGGCTGTGCTGTTGTTTTCAGAGCTATTTCTCACAGCAAGTTCTGCCGCACCAGTGTTCCTCCTACCCCAAGAACTGCCAACCTGGACCTGTCTCACATCTGAAGAAGGCTCTGTACTCCAGCTCTGATCCTCCACTTAATTCCTCCCACCAGGTGAGCCTGGGGCCTGAAGCAACTGCAGCTGTAGTTCTGTACCTGTACCACATCCCCTGTTCCTGGGTGGTGTCCTTTGGGGAAAGTATTATTCTTTGAGAAGCATTTCTTTTGTATGAATTCAAATTTCTGTTAACTCCTTTCACTCTGTCCCCTGCAGCTTTTCCCACTACCTTTCTCTATTGTCTTTTGTGTTTGTGGATTGAGAAGTCTGGTAACTGCCACAGCTCACTGATTCAGGGTGCTATGGCCTGTTCTGCCTGGCTCTCCATCTGGTTGGTCTGGGCACAGCCCATGCTGGGCTCTGCTCCACTCTGCTCCCAGCTCCATGTGTCATAGACCTTACCCGTGACCATCCAGGCTATCCTGGGCTGGAGCCGCTTCCCTCTGCTATTTTGTGGGTTCTGCAGTTTTAGAATTTGTTCAGAACCATATTTTATAGGTGTTTGGAGGGACCTGGTGGGGAGCTCATGCAAGTCCCTGCTTTCCAGCTGCCATCTTGGCCCTGCCCTCCCCACCCCCATTTTAAAGTTGTATGACTGATAATCTTCCATTCCACAATTAGCAATGGAATGTCAAATATAGATGGCCCTAGACAAGCTAGCCTTAACATCATCGAATCATATATCAATAGCTGGATGAAATCCAAAAATTATAGATTTAGAGCTGCAATGGACCATAGACCTCAGCTAGTCCAATCCCCTTAATTTAAAGATGAAGAACTGAGAGCCAGATAAGTTAAATTACTTCTCCAGGTCAACAAATATCACTAAAGTCTGAAGCAAGATTTAAACCCAGGTAATTTAACACCAAATTCTTGTTTATTCAAAGTCATAGCAATATGAGAAGGACAGTTATTCTTTTTTAATAGATGGGGAAAAATAAGACAATAGCAATATTGGGTGTATTTTAGGATAAAGCTTCAAAACCAGTCCTAATCATGATGCCCAAAGAACAGTTACCATGTCAAAATTTTGCTTTGGGCTTACCATGGTCAAAGAGCACCTCCCAGGCTTTGGCTAAGCTCCACAACTGTTTGAGATGCTTCATTTCTTAAGAATCACAAGCCATTTTTATGCAAACACAGTAAAACTGAAACAAAAAAATCACTCCCCTTAACCAACTCTGAAATTTATCTGGCTAAGTTGTAGCTCATAGCGCCAGAGATCTAGAAGGGAAACCAAGGATCTACTTGTGCAGATTCATTGCCTTGATTTGCATAGATTTGCATTTGCACCCAGAATAATTTAAATGATAGGCATCTTGCACTTTTATTAACTATTAACTTTATAACAAGACTAGGCGAAATTATTCCTTTCAGAAGGTTACAAAATAGAGTATGTTCTTTCTTTCTTTTAATTTTTATTTCATCAATATTATACAATTATGTGTAAAATATTTAATAATCATTTTAAAAATTTGAATTCCAAATTCTTCCCTTCCACACCTATGTTTTTCTTGATAAGGCAGTCAATTTTATATTGATTATATATATGAAGTTATGTACAACATTCTTCCATATTAGCCATGTAGCAAAGAAAGAATAGGCAAAAAAAAGTTAAAAATGTTCTGTTTCTATTTCCATTCAAAGTTCATCAGTTCCCTCTCTGGAGGTGGATAGCATTGTTCATCATGAGTCCTTTGGATTTGTCTTCAAACATCATCTTCATCAGAGTAGTAAAGTATTTCATAATTAATTACTTTTAAAATATTGCTAGGTTGTCCTGGTTCTGCTCATTTCATTTTGCATCAGTTCATGTAAGTTTTCCCAGATTTTTCTGAAAGCATCCTGCTCATCACTTGTTATAACACAATAGTATTCCATCACAATCATATACTACAACTTGTTCAACCATTCCCTAATTGATGGTAATCCCCTAAATTTACAATTCTTTGCCATTTTTATTTGATCTCTTTGGTACATGGACCTAGTAGTGCTATTGCAGGGTCAAAGGGTATGCACAGTTTTATACAACTTTGGGTGTAGTTCCAACTTGCTCTCCAGAAGAGTTGGAATAATTCACAAGTCTGAAAATAGTCTATTAGGTTCCCAATTTTTTCCACATTCCCTCCAGCATTCTGTCATTTCAGCCCATATATTAAATATGAGGTGGTATCTCAGAGTTGTTTTAATTTTAATTTCTCTAATCAGTAGTGATTTACAGCATCTTTTAATGTGACTATAGATAGCTTTGATTTCTTCTTGTGAAAAGTGCCTGCTCATGTCCTTTAAGCATTAATCAACTGAGTAGTGTCTCCTGTTTTTTTTTTTTAATTTGGCTCAGTTCCCCATATATTTGGTATGTCTCTTTAATAAAATTATGGGTTGTTTCTATGTTTCTATGTTCATTGACCTACTCATTCTTTAGGATTAGAATATTTGGTTTCCAATTATTTTTAATCTATATTTCCATGACTGTCTACTCAATATAATATTTATTGCATTATGATCTATAAAGGAAGCTTTTAATATTTCTGCTTTTCTACATTTCTCAGGTTTTTATGCCCTTACACATGGTCAGTTTTTACAAAAGTGTTATGTAAAGCTGAGGAAAAAAAAACATATACCCCTTCTATTGCCATCCAATATTATCCAGAATTCTATTATATCTGACTTTCTAAAAGTTCTATTCATTTCCTTAACTAATTTCGTGTTAATTTTATGATTAGATTTTTCTAGTTCTGTGAGGGGAAGTTGGGATCTCCCACTAGTATAATTTTGTTGTCTATCTCCTCTAACAACTCATTTAACTTTTCCTTTAAGAATTTGGATACAAAGCCATTTGATGGATATGTTTAATTACCTGTTAGGAAAACGTAGTTCTTTCTCCTTATCTCTTTTAATTAGGTTTATTTTTGCTTTTGCTTTGTCTGAAATCATAATTTTATTTTTTTAACTTCAGATGAAGTATAACAGATTCTATTTAAGTCTCTTATGTTTACTCTGTATGTGTCTCTCTGTTTCAAGGGAGTTTCTTAAAAAATATTTTTGGTTTCTGGATTTTAATCCATTCAGCTATCTGCATCCATTTTATGGGTGAGTTCATAGTCCTGTTGTGAAAAACTACCTATATTTTCCTCCATCTGGGCCAGCCCCACTCCCACCCCCCCGCTCCCCACCATTTAATCTATTTTCTCCTTTGACCTTGTCTTTTGTCAAAGGGTTTGCTTCTGGATACTCCCTCACCCAATCTGCTCTCCCTTCTATCATCCTCCTGTGCCCCCTACTTTTCTGTAGGGTAAGAAGCCCAATTGAGTGCGTATGTTTTTTTCCCTCCTTAACCCAAATCTGAAGGGAGTAAGGTTCACTCATTCCCTTTCACTTCCCCCCTCTTTCCCTCCGCTGTTATAGCTTTTTTCTTCTCTCTTTTTTGTGAGATAATTTATCTCATTTTATCTCTCTCTTTCTCCTTCTCCCTATATATTCCTCTCTCACCCCTTAATTTTATTTTCGAGATACCATCCTTTCATATTCAGCTCACTCGGTGCCCTCTGTCTATATACATATATTTATTCCTTTTAACTACTCTAATACTGAGAAAGGTCTCATGAGTTACAAATATCATCTTTCCATGTGGGAATGTAAACAGGTCAACTTTGATAAGCCCCTTATGATTTGTCTTTCCTATTTAGCTTCTCATGCTTCTCTTGCTTCTTGTATTTGAAAGTTAACTCTTATCTTCGGCTCTGGTCTTTTCATCAAAAAAATATCCAGGGCCAGATGGTCTTACATATGAATTCTATCAAACATTGAAAGAAAAAAATAATTCTAATACTTTATAGACTATTTTGGGAAATAGGTGAAGGAATCCTACCAGATTCTTTTTATGACATATATATGGTACTAAACCAAAACCTAAACCAAAAAGAGTCAAAACAGAGAAAGAAATTTATAGACCAATTTCCCTAATGAATATTGATGCGAAAAATTTAAATAAAATATTAGAAAAAAGATTGCAGCAACCTATCATGAGAATAATACACTATGACCATGCAAGATTTACTCCAGGAATACAAGGCTGGTTCAATATTAGAAAAACTATCAGCACAATGGATCATATCAACAACAAAACTAAAAAAAAACATATGATTATCTCAATCGTCGCAGAAAAGGCTTCTGACAAGATACAACACCCATTCCTATTAAAAATACTAGAAAACATAAGAATAAATGGAGTCTTCCTTAAAAATATAAGTAGCATCTACCTAAAACCATCAGCAAACATTATTCATAATGGGCATAAGCTAGATACATTCCCAATAAGGTCAGGGGTGAAACAAAGATGTTCATTATCACTGCTACTATTGAATTTGGTACTACAAATATTACCTTTAGCAGTAAGATAAATAGAAGAAATTGAAGGAATTAGAATAGGTAAAGAAGAAACAAAGTTATCACTCTTTGCAGATGATATGAGGTATTTAGAGAGTCCTAGAGAGTCAAGTAAAAAACTACTTGAAATAATAAAAAAACACTTTGGCAAAGTTTCAGGATATAAAATAAACCCACATAAATATTTAGCATTCCTACATCTTACTAACAAAGCACAACAGCAAGAGATAGAAAGAGAAATTCCATTTGAAGTTAGTGCAAACTCAGTGAAATATTTGGGAGTCTATCTGCCAAGACAAACCCAGGGCCTATATGAACACAATTATGAAATGTTTTTCATACAGATAAAGTCAGATCTAAATAAATGAAAAAAAAAACATTAGTTGCTCATGGTTAGGCTGAGCTAATATAACAAAAATGACATTTTTACCTAAATTAATGTGCTTATTCAGTGCCATAACAATCAAACTCCCAAAAATTATTTAACAGAGCTGGATAAAATAAAAACAAAATTCATCTGGAAGAACAAAATGTCCAGAATATCAAGGGAATTAATGAAAAGAAATGCCTGGGAAGGTAGCCTAACCATACCAGATATTAAAATGTACTATAAAGCAGGAGTCATTAAAACTACTTGGTACTGGTTAAGAAAAGAGTGACAGATCATTGGAATAGGTTAGGTACACAAGACACAGTCGTCAGCAACTATAGCAATCTACTCTTCAAAAAACCCAAAGAATCCAGCTTCTGGGCTAAGAATTCACTATTTCACAAAAACTGCTGGGAAAATTGGGAAATGATGTGGCAGAAACTGGACATAGATCAATATCTTACTCTGTATACCAAAATAAAGTCAAAATGAATTGGGGAATAAAAGCTGATATGATATTCAATTTGGAAGAGCAAAGAAGAGTTTACCTATCAGATTTATGGGAAAGGGGAGAATTAGTGACCTGACAAGAGACAGAGAGCCTTGCAAAATGCAAAATGAATAATTTTGATAATGTTAAATTGAAAAAGTTTTGTATAAATAAAGACAATGCAACCAAGATTAGGAGGGAAGCAAAAAATTTGGGAGAAAATCTTTACAACCTCTGTGTCTCTCAAAGGCCTGACATCTGAAATATACAGGGAACTGAGTCAAATTTATAGGAATATATCATTCCACAATTGAGAAATCGTCAAAGGATGTGAACAGGCAGTTTTCAGAGGAAGAAATTAAATATATCTATAGGCACATGAAAAAATGCTCTAAATCCCTATTGATTAGAGAAATGCAAATCAAACACCTCTTAGGTACCCCATCTCTCCTGTCAGATTATCTAACATGACATAACAGGAAAATGATAAATGCTGAAGAGGATGTGGGAAAATTGGAACATTGTTACAATTTTGGTGGAGTGAATTGATACAGCCATTCTGGAGAGCAATTTGAAATTATGCCCAAGGGCAATAAAAATGAGCATGCCCTTTGACACAGTAATACCACTTCTAGGGCTATTTCCCAAAGATTCCATACAAGTGCGAAAGGAACCAATATGTACAAAAATATTTATAGCAGCTCTTTTTGTGGTTACAAAGAATTGGAAATTAAGGGGATGCCCATCCATTGGGGAATGGCTAAACAAATTGTGGCATATGAATGTAATGGAATACTATTGTGCTGTAAGAAATGATGAGCACATGGACTTCATTGTAGCCTAGAATGATTTATATGAACTGGTGCTGTGTGAGGGGAGCAGAACCAGGAGATTATTATACACAATTATAGACACACAGTATCTGTAAGGACTAACTTTGATAGACTTGACTCCTCTCATCAATGCAAGGTTCAAAGACAGCTCCAAAAGACTCATGATAGAAATAGCTATGTACATCCAGAGAAAGAATTATGGAGTCTGAATGCAGATTGAGGCAAAGTTTTTGCTCTCTCTTTTATTTTTTTCTTTCTCTTTTGGTTTCATCTCTCCTTTCTCATGATTCATTCCATTGGTTATAATTCTTCATTACAATTGGACTATTATGTAAATGAGTTCAACGTGAAGGCATATGTAGAACCTACATTGGATTACATGCCATCTTGGGGGGTTAGAGGGAGGAGTGGGAGGGAGATAAAATTTGCCACAACATAATTTGATTTGAGGCATTTTATGGTTGTTTGGAGAAGAATTTGGAAAAAGTTTGGCTCAAAAGTTTGACTTCTCTATTTAGTAATCTTGGCTCTGCCTCCTACCTATTTACTTCTAATGTGAAGTATAAAATATCCCCCACAGTTTATAGTACTCTATCCCACAAGTATATGTGGAGGCAAAATGGACTCAGACTGAGAACATACAGGATAAATGTGTAACTCACAGCTTCTGTTTCCTGGAATAACTTTTTATCCTTTTTGGAGTGTCCAAGAAGATCCTACCAGGCACAGTGTACCTTTAAGAAATGGGAATAATCAAGTGTTGATCAACAATGAATCTAATTTTCCTTTTTATTTCACAATGTAACGTATTCCAAGTTACAGACCTCTAGTACATATGTGTAGAAGTTTTGAACAATTTAAAATAATTACAGGGGAAAGAGGTCCTAAACATTCATAATTGTCTAGCTACACTTCAGCGGATTGCAGTATCTCACTGCTAATAGTGTTGGTATGCCCTATCCTGGGACACAGAGCACCTACCCATAATTTCTAATCCTGTGCCATTCTTGCCTATGCCTTCCCATAAGAACTCTAGAGATCATTTATCCTATGCTCTGAAGACTTTCATCAGGTACTTTTAAATATTTTGTGAATATAAGAGTCAGCTGATCTGGCCCAGGGTGAATTGTAATCTACACTAGAGTTATAGAATGGATGGGGAGTCATAGGATCTGGGTTCTATTTCTACCCACTTCTAATTCTCTTTTTCTCTCTACTTTTTTGACCTTAGACAAATCTTTCAACCTGTAGGAGCTTCAGATTCTTTAATTTTAGAATGAAAGTTTAAAATAGATAGCCACCAATGTCCCTTCCAATCCACGATCATAAGGTTTAGTAAAATAATTGATAATGATATTCATCTTAAACAGCTTTAGTTATTCAGTCACTACTTGTTTTAGTAATAAAAAAGAAATGAGTGTGTGCATGCCTACACACACACACACACACACACACACACAAACAACACAATGAAATGTCCTTACATGCTTTACTAACTTCCCAAGTCTCAGTTTTTTATGCTTATTACAGAGAGATGAAGCTATACAGACAGTAGCAGGATGATAACTACTTGCTCCCAAGGTGTTTCTGGTCAGTCCATAGTTGTTAGGGTTAGTCTTGTTTTAAATGAGCAGGTGAAAAAGACTGAGTACATTTTACAAATGTACCAATCTAAGACAAGCAGACCCTAGGCATTATTTCAATACACTAGCCATCAGTAAATTAGATAAGGTTCTTTTGAGTGTGAACCTTTAGTGGATTCTTGGCTATATTTATGGACTCCTTTCCCAACTACTGCTTCTGGGAAAAAAAAAAAAAAACAAAACTTCTTAACTGGGCTAAACATCTTCTTATTGTAACACTGAGCCTGTCTAAATACTGCCCCATGCTTTGTTCCTTTCCTGCTATGGGTATGTATGGTTTTTGTTTTTGCTACTTCTCACATACCAGTCATTATTGGTCACATGCGACTGCCTATTA